>NW_026124862.1:0-31728 GCF_025177605.1 Cucumis melo
CTGACACGTTTTTCCGGAGGTATAGGTCGGGAAGCGAGCTCGTTGGAGGGAGAACTGTGGTGCGACCCAAAACGGTCCAAAAAGATGGCCGAAGCTTCCAACGAGTGGCGAACGCTCGTCCGGTGTCAGAAACCACTGGAAATGCACTTGCAGCGAAGGAAACGGGCTGAGCTCGAGGACTTCCGGTGCTCGTCCCAAGAAAACGCGAGCGGGAATGCCCCGGACTCAGTTTTCTCGTCCTGGGGTAAAAAGCGGTCCCCCCGACGGTTTCTTCCCCTTTGCTCCGTATTGGTCATAAGTCTTTCGATCTTCGGGTCTCGTGCTCCGAGGACTTCTACCCACACTCCTGGCATGCTCCCTGACACGTTTTCCGGAGGTATAGGTCGGGAAGCGAGCTCGTTGGAGGGAGAACTGTGGTGCGACCCAAAACGGTCCAAAAGATGGCCGAAGCTTCCAACGAGTGGCGAACGCTCGTCCGGTGTCAGAAACCACTGGAAATGCACTTGCAGCGAAGGAAACGGGCTGAGCTCGAGGACTTCCGGTGCTCGTCCCAAGAAAACGCGAGCGGGAATGCCCCGGACTCAGTTTTCTCGTCCTGGGGTAAAAAGCGGTCCCCCCGACGGTTTCTTCCCTTTGCTCCGTATTGGGTCATAAGTCTTTCGATCTTCGGGTCTCGTGCTCCGAGGACTTCAACCCACACTCCTGGCATGCTCCCTGACACGTTTTCCGGAGGTATAGGTCGGGAAGCGAGCTCGTTGGAGGGAGAACTGTGGTGCGACCCCAAAACGGTCCAAAAGATGGCCGACAGCTTCCAACGAGTGGCGAACGCTCGTCCCGGTGTCAGAAACCACTGGAAATGCACTTGCAGCGAAGGAAACGGGCTGAGCTCGAGGACTTCCGGTGCTCGTCCCAAGAAAACGCGAGCGGGAATGCCCCGGACTCAGTTTTTCTCGTCCTGGGGTAAAAAGCGGTCCCCCGACGGTTTCTTCCCTTTGCTCCGTATTGGTCATAAGTCTTTCGATCTTCGGGTCTCGTGCTCCGAGGACTTCAACCCACACTCCTGGCATGCTCCCTGACACGTTTTCCGGAGGTATAGGTCGGGAAGCGAGCTCGTTGGAGGGAGAACTGTGGTGCGACCCAAAACGGTCCAAAAGATGGCCGAAGCTTCCAACGAGTGGCGAACGCTCGTCCCGGTGTCAGAAACCACTGGAAATGCACTTGCAGCGAAGGAAACGGGCTGAGCTCGAGGACTTCCGGTGCTCGTCCCAAGAAAACGCGAGCGGGAATGCCCCGGACTCAGTTTTCTCGTCCTGGGGGTAAAAAGCGGTCCCCCGACGGTTTCTTCCCTTTGCTCCAGGTATTGGTCATAAGTCTTTCGATCTTCGGTCTCCGTGCTCCGAGGACTTCAACCCACACTCCTGGCATGCTCCCTGACACGTTTTCCGGAGGTATAGGTCGGGAAGCGAGCTCGTTGGAGGGAGAACTGTGGTGCGACCCAAAACGGTCCAAAAGATGGCCGAAGCTTTCCAACGAGTGGCGAACGCTCGTCCGGTGTCAGAAACCACTGGAAATGCACTTGCAGCGAAGGAAACGGGCTGAGCTCGAGGACTTCCGGTGCTCGTCCCCAAGAAAACGCGAGCGGGAATGCCCCGGACTCAGTTTTCTCGTCCTGGGGGTAAAAAGCGGTCCCCCGACGGTTTCTTCCCTTTGCTCCGTATTGGTCATAAGTCTTTCGATCTTCGGGTCTCGTGCTCCGAGGACTTCAACCCACACTCCTGGCATGCTCCCTGACACGTTTTCCGGAGGTATAGGTCGGGAAGCGAGCTCGTTGGAGGGAGAACTGTGGTGCGACCCAAAACGGTCCAAAAGATGGCCGAAGCTTCCAACGAGTGGCGAACGCTCGTCCCGGTGTCAGAAACCACTGGAAATGCACTTGCAGCGAAGGAAACGGGCTGAGCTCGAGGACTTCCGGTGCTCGTCCCCAAGAAAACGCGAGCGGGAATGCCCCCGGACTCAGTTTTCTCGTCCTGGGGTAAAAAGCGGTCCCCCGACGGTTTCTTCCCTTTGCTCCGTATTGGTCATAAGTCTTTCGATCTTCGGGTCTCGTGCTCCGAGGACTTCAACCCACACTCCTGGCATGCTCCCTGACACGTTTTCCGGAGGTATAGGTCGGGAAGCGAGCTCGTTGGAGGGAGAACTGTGGTGCGACCCAAAACGGTCCAAAAGATGGCCGAAGCTTCCAACGAGTGGCGAACGCTCGTCCCGGTGTCAGAAACCACTGGAAATGCACTTGCAGCGAAGGAAACGGGCTGAGCTCGAGGACTTCCGGTGCTCGTCCCAAGAAAACGCGAGCGGGAATGCCCCGGACTCAGTTTTCTCGTCCTGGGGGTAAAAAGCGGTCCCCCCGACGGTTTCTTCCCTTTGCTCCGTATTGGTCATAAGTCTTTCGATCTTCGGGTCTCGTGCTCCGAGGGACTTCAACCCACACTCCTGGCATGCTCCCTGACACGTTTTCCGGAGGTATAGGTCGGAGAAGCGAGCTCGTTGGAGGGAGAACTGTGGTGCGACCCAAAACGGTCCAAAAGATGGCCGAAGCTTCCAACGAGTGGCGAACGCTCGTCCCGGTGTCAGAAACCACTGGAAATGCACTTGCAGCGAAGGAAACGGGCTGAGCTCGAGGACTTCCGGTGCTCGTCCCAAGAAAACGCGAGCGGGAATGCCCCGGACTCAGTTTTTCTCGTCCTGGGGTAAAAAGCGGTCCCCCGACGGTTTCTTCCCTTTGCTCCGTATTGGTCATAAGTCTTTCGATCTTCGGGTCTCGTGCTCCGAGGACTTCAACCCACACTCCCTGGCATGCTCCCTGACACGTTTTTCCGGAGGTATAGGTCGGGAAGCGAGCTCGTTGGAGGGAGAACTGTGGTGCGACCCAAAACGGTCCAAAAGATGGCCGAAGCTTCCAACGAGTGGCGAACGCTCGTCCGGTGTCAGAAACCACTGGAAATGCACTTGCAGCGAAGGAAACGGGCTGAGCTCGAGGACTTCCGGTGCTCGTCCCAAGAAAACGCGAGCGGGAATGCCCCGGACTCAGTTTTCTCGTCCTGGGGTAAAAAGCGGTCCCTCCCGACGGTTTCTTCCCTTTGCTCCGTATTGGTCATAAGTCTTTCGATCTTCGGGTCTCGTGCTCCGAGGACTTCAACCCACACTCCTGGCATGCTCCCTGACACGTTTTCCGGAGGTATAGGTCGGGAAGCGAGCTCGTTGGAGGGAGAACTGTGGTGCGACCCAAAACGGTCCAAAAGATGGCCGAAGCTTCCAACGAGTGGCGAACGCTCGTCCGGGTGTCAGAAACCACTGGAAATGCACTTGCAGCGAAGGAAACGGGCTGAGCTCGAGGACTTCCGGTGCTCGTCCCAAGAAAAACGCGAGCGGGAATGCCCCGGACTCAGTTTTCTCGTCCTGGGGTAAAAAGCGGTCCCCCCGACGGTTTCTTCCCTTTGCTCCGTATTGGTCATAAGTCTTTCGATCTTCGGGTCTCGTGCTCCGAGGACTTCAACCCACACTCCTGGCATGCTCCCTGACACGTTTTCCGGAGGTATAGGTCGGGAAGCGAGCTCGTTGGAGGGAGAACTGTGGTGCGACCCAAAACGGTCCAAAAGATGGCCGAAGCTTCCAACGAGTGGCGAACGCTCGTCCGGTGTCAGAAACCACTGGAAATGCACTTGCAGCGAAGGAAACGGGCTGAGCTCGAGGACTTCCGGTGCTCGTCCCAAGAAAAACGCGAGCGGGAATGCCCCGGACTCAGTTTTCTCGTCCTGGGGTAAAAAGCGGTCCCCCGACGGTTTCTTCCCCTTTGCTCCGTATTGGTCATAAGTCTTTCGATCTTCGGGTCTCGTGCTCCGAGGACTTCAACCCACACTCCTGGCATGCTCCCTGACACGTTTTCCCGGAGGTATAGGTCGGGAAGCGAGCTCGTTGGAGGGAGAACTGTGGTGCGACCCAAAACGGTCCAAAAGATGGCCGAAGCTTCCAACGAGTGGCGAACGCTCGTCCGGTGTCAGAAACCACTGGAAATGCACTTGCAGCGAAGGAAACGGGCTGAGCTCGAGGACTTCCGGTGCTCGTCCCAAGAAAACGCGAGCGGGAATGCCCCGGACTCAGTTTTCTCGTCCTGGGGTAAAAAGCGGTCCCCCCGACGGTTTCTTTCCCTTTGCTCCGTATTGGTCATAAGTCTTTCGATCTTCGGGTCTCGTGCTCCGAGGACTTCAACCCACACTCCTGGCATGCTCCCTGACACGTTTTCCGGAGGTATAGGTCGGGAAGCGAGCTCGTTGGAGGGAGAACTGTGGTGCGACCCCAAAACGGTCCAAAAGATGGCCGAAGCTTCCAACGAGTGGCGAACGCTCGTCCGGTGTCAGAAACCACTGGAAATGCACTTGCAGCGAAGGAAACGGGCTGAGCTCGAGGACTTCCGGTGCTCGTCCCAAGAAAACGCGAGCGGGAATGCCCCGGACTCAGTTTTCTCGTCCTGGGGTAAAAAGCGGTCCCCCGACGGTTTCTTCCCTTTGCTCCGTATTGGTCATAAGTCTTTCGATCTTCGGGTCTCGTGCTCCGAGGACTTCAACCCACACTCCTGGCATGCTCCCTGACACGTTACACGTTTTCCGGAGGTATAGGTCGGGAAGCGAGCTCGTTGGAGGGAGAACTGTGGTGCGACCCAAAACGGTCCAAAAGATGGCCGAAGCTTCCAACGAGTGGGCGAACGCTCGTCCGGTGTCAGAAACCACTGGAAATGCACTTGCAGCGAAGGAAACGGGCTGAGCTCGAGGACTTCCGGTGCTCGTCCCAAGAAAACGCGAGCGGGAATGCCCCGGACTCAGTTTTCTCGTCCTGGGGTAAAAAGCGGTCCCCCGACGGTTTCTTCCCTTTGCTCCGTATTGGTCATAAGTCTTTCGATCTTCGGGTCTCGTGCTCCGAGGACTTCAACCCACACTCCTGGCATGCTCCCTGACACGTTTTCCGGAGGTATAGGTCGGGAAGCGAGCTCGTTGGAGGGAGAACTGTGGTGCGACCCAAAACGGTCCAAAAGATGGCCGAAGCTTCCAACGAGTGGCGAACGCTCGTCCGGTGTCAGAAACCACTGGAAATGCACTTGCAGCGAAGGAAACGGGCTGAGCTCGAGGACTTCCGGTGCTCGTCCCAAGAAAACGCGAGCGGGAATGCCCCGGACTCAGTTTTCTCGTCCTGGGGTAAAAAGCGGTCCCCCGACGGTTTCTTCCCTTTGCTCCGTATTGGTCATAAGTCTTTCGATCTTCGGGTCTCGTGCTCCGAGGACTTCAACCCACACTCCTGGCATGCTCCCTGACACGTTTTCCGGAGGTATAGGTCGGGAAGCGAGCTCGTTGGAGGGAGAACTGTGGTGCGACCCAAAACGGTCCAAAAGATGGCCGAAGCTTCCAACGAGTGGCGAACGCTCGTCCGGTGTCAGAAACCACTGGAAATGCACTTGCAGCGAAGGAAACGGGCTGAGCTCGAGGACTTCCGGTGCTCGTCCCAAGAAAACGCGAGCGGGAATGCCCCGGACTCAGTTTTCTCGTCCTGGGGTAAAAAGCGGTCCCCCGACGGTTTCTTCCCTTTGCTCCGTATTGGTCATAAGTCTTTCGATCTTCGGGTCTCGTGCTCCGAGGACTTCAACCCACACTCCTGGCATGCTCCCTGACACGTTTTCCGGAGGTATAGGTCGGGAAGCGAGCTCGTTGGAGGGAGAACTGTGGTGCGACCCAAAACGGTCCAAAAGATGGCCGAAGCTTCCAACGAGTGGCGAACGCTCGTCCGGTGTCAGAAACCACTGGAAATGCACTTGCAGCGAAGGAAACGGGCTGAGCTCGAGGACTTCCGGTGCTCGTCCCAAGAAAACGCGAGCGGGAATGCCCCGGACTCAGTTTTCTCGTCCTGGGGTAAAAAGCGGTCCCCCGACGGTTTCTTCCCTTTGCTCCGTATTGGTCATAAGTCTTTCGATCTTCGGGTCTCGTGCTCCGAGGACTTCAACCCACACTCCTGGCATGCTCCCTGACACGTTTTCCGGAGGTATAGGTCGGGAAGCGAGCTCGTTGGAGGGAGAACTGTGGTGCGACCCAAAACGGTCCAAAAGATGGCCGAAGCTTCCAACGAGTGGCGAACGCTCGTCCGGTGTCAGAAACCACTGGAAATGCACTTGCAGCGAAGGAAACGGGCTGAGCTCGAGGACTTCCGGTGCTCGTCCCAAGAAAACGCGAGCGGGAATGCCCCGGACTCAGTTTTCTCGTCCTGGGGTAAAAAGCGGTCCCCCGACGGTTTCTTCCCTTTGCTCCGTATTGGTCATAAGTCTTTCGATCTTCGGGTCTCGTGCTCCGAGGACTTCAACCCACACTCCTGGCATGCTCCCTGACACGTTTTCCGGAGGTATAGGTCGGGAAGCGAGCTCGTTGGAGGGAGAACTGTGGTGCGACCCAAAACGGTCCAAAAGATGGCCGAAGCTTCCAACGAGTGGCGAACGCTCGTCCGGTGTCAGAAACCACTGGAAATGCACTTGCAGCGAAGGAAACGGGCTGAGCTCGAGGACTTCCGGTGCTCGTCCCAAGAAAACGCGAGCGGGAATGCCCCGGACTCAGTTTTCTCGTCCTGGGGTAAAAAGCGGTCCCCCCGACGGTTTCTTCCCTTTGCTCCGTATTGGTCATAAGTCTTTCGATCTTCGGGTCTCGTGCTCCGAGGACTTCAACCCACACTCCTGGCATGCTCCCTGACACGTTTTCCGGAGGTATAGGTCGGGAAGCGAGCTCGTTGGAGGGAGAACTGTGGTGCGACCCAAAACGGTCCAAAAGATGGCCGAAGCTTCCAACGAGTGGCGAACGCTCGTCCGGTGTCAGAAACCACTGGAAATGCACTTGCAGCGAAGGAAACGGGCTGAGCTCGAGGACTTCCAGTGCTCGTCCCAAGAAAACGCGAGCGGGGAATGCCCCGGACTCAGTTTTCTCGTCCTGGGGTAAAAAGCGGTCCCCCGACGGTTTCTTCCCTTTGCTCCGTATTGGTCATAAGTCTTTCGATCTTCGGGTCTCGTGCTCCGAGGACTTCAACCCACACTCCTGGCATGCTCCCTGACACGTTTTCCGGAGGTATAGGTCGGAAAGCGAGCTCGTTGGAGGGAGAACTGTGGTGCGACCCAAAACGGTCCAAAAGATGGACGAAGCTTCCAACGAGTGGCGAACGCTCGTCCGGTGTCAGAAACCACTGGAAATGCACTTGCAGCGAAGGAAACGGGCTGAGCTCGAGGACTTCCGGTGCTCGTCCCAAGAAAACGCGAGCGGGAATGCCCCGGACTCAGTTTTCTCGTCCTGGGGTAAAAAGCGGTCCCCCGACGGTTTCTTCCCTTTGCTCCGTATTGGTCATAAGTCTTTCGATCTTCGGGTCTCGTGCTCCGAGGACTTCAACCCACACTCCTGGCATGCTCCCTGACACGTTTTCCGGAGGTATAGGTCGGGAAGCGAGCTCGTTGGAGGGAGAACTGTGGTGCGACCCAAAACGGTCCAAAAGATGGCCGAAGCTTCCAACGAGTGGCGAACGCTCGTCCGGTGTCAGAAACCACTGGAAATGCACTTGCAGCGAAGGAAACGGGCTGAGCTCGAGGACTTCCGGTGCTCGTCCCAAGAAAACGCGAGCGGGAATGCCCCGGACTCAGTTTTCTCGTCCTGGGGTAAAAAGCGGTCCCCCGACGGTTTCTTCCCTTTGCTCCGTATTGGTCATAAGTCTTTCGATCTTCGGGTCTCGTGCTCCGAGGACTTCAACCCACACTCCTGGCATGCTCCCTGACACGTTTTCCGGAGGTATAGGTCGGGAAGCGAGCTCGTTGGAGGGAGAACTGTGGTGCGACCCAAAACGGTCCAAAAGATGGCCGAAGCTTCCAACGAGTGGCGAACGCTCGTCCGGTGTCAGAAACCACTGGAAATGCACTTGCAGCGAAGGAAACGGGCTGAGCTCGAGGACTTCCGGTGCTCGTCCCAAGAAAACGCGAGCGGGAATGCCCCGGACTCAGTTTTCTCGTCCTGGGGTAAAAAGCGGTCCCCCGACGGTTTCTTCCCTTTGCTCCGTATTGGTCATAAGTCTTTCGATCTTCGGGTCTCGTGCTCCGAGGACTTCAACCCACACTCCTGGCATGCTCCCTGACACGTTTTCCGTAGGTATAGGTCGGGAAGCGAGCTCGTTGGAGGGAGAACTGTGGTGCGACCCAAAACGGTCCAAAAGATGGCCGAAGCTTCCAACGAGTGGCGAACGCTCGTCCGGTGTCAGAAACCACTGGAAATGCACTTGCAGCGAAGGACACGGGCTGAGCTCGAGGACTTCCGGTGCTCGTCCCAAGAAAACGCGAGCGGGAATGCCCCGGACTCAGTTTTCTCGTCCTGGGGTAAAAAGCGGTCCCCCGACGGTTTCTTCCCTTTGCTCCGTATTGGTCATAAGTCTTTCGATCTTCGGGTCTCGTGCTCCGAGGACTTCAACCCACACTCCTGGCATGCTCCCTGACACGTTTTCCGGAGGTATAGGTCGGGAAGCGAGCTCGTTGGAGGGAGAACTGTGGTGCGACCCAAAACGGTCCAAAAGATGGCCGAAGCTTCCAACGAGTGGCGAACGCTCGTCCGGTGTCAGAAACCACTGGAAATGCACTTGCAGCGAAGGAAACGGGCTGAGCTCGAGGACTTCCGGTGCTCGTCCCAAGAAAACGCGAGCGGGAATGCCCCGGACTCAGTTTTCTCGTCCTGGGGTAAAAAGCGGTCCCCCGACGGTTTCTTCCCTTTGCTCCGTATTGGTCATAAGTCTTTCGATCTTCGGGTCTCGTGCTCCGAGGACTTCAACCCACACTCCTGGCATGCTCCCTGACACGTTTTCCGGAGGTATAGGTCGGGAAGCGAGCTCGTTGGAGGGAGAACTGTGGTGCGACCCAAAACGGTCCAAAAGATGGCCGAAGCTTCCAACGAGTGGCGAACGCTCGTCCGGTGTCAGAAACCACTGGAAATGCACTTGCAGCGAAGGAAACGGGCTGAGCTCGAGGACTTCCGGTGCTCGTCCCAAGAAAACGCGAGCGGGAATGCCCCGGACTCAGTTTTCTCGTCCTGGGGTAAAAAGCGGTCCCCCGACGGTTTCTTCCCTTTGCTCCGTATTGGTCATAAGTCTTTCGATCTTCGGGTCTCGTGCTCCGAGGACTTCAACCCACACTCCTGGCATGCTCCCTGACACGTTTTCCGGAGGTATAGGTCGGGAAGCGAGCTCGTTGGAGGGAGAACTGTGGTGCGACCCAAAACGGTCCAAAAGATGGCCGAAGCTTCCAACGAGTGGCGAACGCTCGTCCGGTGTCAGAAACCACTGGAAATGCACTTGCAGCGAAGGAAACGGGCTGAGCTCGAGGACTTCCAGTGCTCGTCCCAAGAAAACGCGAGCGGGAATGCCCCGGACTCAGTTTTCTCGTCTTGGGGTAAAAAGCGGTCCCCCGACGGTTTCTTCCCTTTGCTCCGTATTGGTCATAAGTCTTTCGATCTTCGGGTCTCGTGCTCCGAGGACTTCAACCCACACTCCTGGCATGCTCCCTGACACGTTTTCCGGAGGTATAGGTCGGAAAGCGAGCTCGTTGGAGGGAGAACTGTGGTGCGACCCAAAACGGTCCAAAAGATGGCCGAAGCTTCCAACGAGTGGCGAACGCTCGTCCGGTGTCAGAAACCACTGGAAATGCACTTGCAGCGAAGGAAACGGGCGGAGCTCGAGGACTTCCGGTGCTCGTCCCAAGAAAACGCGAGCGGGAATGCCCCGGACTCAGTTTTCTCGTCCTGGGGTAAAAAGCGGTCCCCCGACGGTTTCTTCCCTTTGCTCCGTATTGGTCATAAGTCTTTCGATCTTCGGGTCTCGTGCTCCGAGGACTTCAACCCACACTCCTGGCATGCTCCCTGACACGTTTTCCGGAGGTATAGGTCGGGAAGCGAGCTCGTTGGAGGGAGAACTGTGGTGCGACCCAAAACGGTCCAAAAGATGGCCGAAGCTTCCAACGAGTGGCGAACGCTCGTCCGGTGTCAGAAACCACTGGAAATGCACTTGCAGCGAAGGAAACGGGCTGAGCTCGAGGACTTCCGGTGCTCGTCCCAAGAAAACGCGAGCGGGAATGCCCCGGACTCAGTTTTCTCGTCCTGGGGTAAAAAGCGGTCCCCCGACGGTTTCTTCCCTTTGCTCCGTATTGGTCATAAGTCTTTCGATCTTCGGGTCTCGTGCTCCGAGGACTTCAACCCACACTCCTGGCATGCTCCCTGACACGTTTTCCGGAGGTATAGGTCGGGAAGCGAGCTCGTTGGAGGGAGAACTGTGGTGCGACCCAAAACGGTCCAAAAGATGGCCGAAGCTTCCAACGAGTGGCGAACGCTCGTCCGGTGTCAGAAACCACTGGAAATGCACTTGCAGCGAAGGAAACGGGCTGAGCTCGAGGACTTCCAGTGCTCGTCCCAAGAAAACGCGAGCGGGAATGCCCCGGACTCAGTTTTCTCGTCCTGGGGTAAAAAGCGGTCCCCCGACGGTTTCTTCCCTTTGCTCCGTATTGGTCATAAGTCTTTCGATCTTCGGGTCTCGTGCTCCGAGGACTTCAACCCACACTCCTGGCATGCTCCCTGACACGTTTTCCGGAGGTATAGGTCGGGAAGCGAGCTCGTTGGAGGGAGAACTGTGGTGCGACCCAAAACGGTCCAAAAGATGGCCGAAGCTTCCAACGAGTGGCGAACGCTCGTCCGGTGTCAGAAACCACTGGAAATGCACTTGCAGCGAAGGAAACGGGCTGAGCTCGAGGACTTCCGGTGCTCGTCCCAAGAAAACGCGAGCGGGAATGCCCCGGACTCAGTTTTCTCGTCCTGGGGTAAAAAGCGGTCCCCCGACGGTTTCTTCCCTTTGCTCCGTATTGGTCATAAGTCTTTCGATCTTCGGGTCTCGTGCTCCGAGGACTTCAACCCACACTCCTGGCATGCTCCCTGACACGTTTTCCGGAGGTATAGGTCGGGAAGCGAGCTCGTTGGAGGGAGAACTGTGGTGCGACCCAAAACGGTCCAAAAGATGGCCGAAGCTTCCAACGAGTGGCGAACGCTCGTCCGGTGTCAGAAACCACTGGAAATGCACTTGCAGCGAAGGAAACGGGCTGAGCTCGAGGACTTCCGGTGCTCGTCCCAAGAAAACGCGAGCGGGAATGCCCCGGACTCAGTTTTCTCGTCCTGGGGTAAAAAGCGGTCCCCCGACGGTTTCTTCCCTTTGCTCCGTATTGGTCATAAGTCTTTCGATCTTCGGGTCTCGTGCTCCGAGGACTTCAACCCACACTCCTGGCATGCTCCCTGACACGTTTTCCGTAGGTATAGGTCGGGAAGCGAGCTCGTTGGAGGGAGAACTGTGGTGCGACCCAAAACGGTCCAAAAGATGGCCGAAGCTTCCAACGAGTGGCGAACGCTCGTCCGGTGTCAGAAACCACTGGAAATGCACTTGCAGCGAAGGACACGGGCTGAGCTCGAGGACTTCCGGTGCTCGTCCCAAGAAAACGCGAGCGGGAATGCCCCGGACTCAGTTTTCTCGTCCTGGGGTAAAAAGCGGTCCCCCGACGGTTTCTTCCCTTTGCTCCGTATTGGTCATAAGTCTTTCGATCTTCGGGTCTCGTGCTCCGAGGACTTCAACCCACACTCCTGGCATGCTCCCTGACACGTTTTCCGGAGGTATAGGTCGGGAAGCGAGCTCGTTGGAGGGAGAACTGTGGTGCGACCCAAAACGGTCCAAAAGATGGCCGAAGCTTCCAACGAGTGGCGAACGCTCGTCCGGTGTCAGAAACCACTGGAAATGCACTTGCAGCGAAGGAAACGGGCTGAGCTCGAGGACTTCCGGTGCTCGTCCCAAGAAAACGCGAGCGGGAATGCCCCGGACTCAGTTTTCTCGTCCTGGGGTAAAAAGCGGTCCCCCGACGGTTTCTTCCCTTTGCTCCGTATTGGTCATAAGTCTTTCGATCTTCGGGTCTCGTGCTCCGAGGACTTCAACCCACACTCCTGGCATGCTCCCTGACACGTTTTCCGGAGGTATAGGTCGGGAAGCGAGCTCGTTGGAGGGAGAACTGTGGTGCGACCCAAAACGGTCCAAAAGATGGCCGAAGCTTCCAACGAGTGGCGAACGCTCGTCCGGTGTCAGAAACCACTGGAAATGCACTTGCAGCGAAGGAAACGGGCTGAGCTCGAGGACTTCTGGTGCTCGTCCCAAGAAAACGCGAGCGGGAATGCCCCGGACTCAGTTTTCTCGTCCTGGGGTAAAAAGCGGTCCCCCGACGGTTTCTTCCCTTTGCTCCGTATTGGTCATAAGTCTTTCGATCTTCGGGTCTCGTGCTCCGAGGACTTCAACCCACACTCCCGGCATGCTCCCTGACACGTTTTCCGTAGGTTTAGGTCGGGAAGCGAGCTCGTTGGAGGGAGAACTGTGGTGCGACCCAAAACGGTCCAAAAGATGGCCGAAGCTTCCAACGAGTGGCGAACGCTCGTCCGGTGTCAGAAACCACTGGAAATGCACTTGCAGCGAAGGAAACGGGCTGAGCTCGAGGACTTCCGGTGCTCGTCCCAAGAAAACGCGAGCGGGAATGCCCCGGACTCAGTTTTCTCGTCCTGGGGTAAAAAGCGGTCCCCCGACGGTTTCTTCCCTTTGCTCCGTATTGGTCATAAGTCTTTCGATCTTCGGGTCTCGTGCTCCGAGGACTTCAACCCACACTCCTGGCATGCTCCCTGACACGTTTTCCGGAGGTATAGGTCGGGAAGCGAGCTCGTTGGAGGGAGAACTGTGGTGCGACCCAAAACGGTCCAAAAGATGGCCGAAGCTTCCAACGAGTGGCGAACGCTCGTCCGGTGTCAGAAACCACTGGAAATGCACTTGCAGCGAAGGAAACGGGCTGAGCTCGAGGACTTCCGGTGCTCGTCCCAAGAAAACGCGAGCGGGAATGCCCCGGACTCAGTTTTCTCGTCCTGGGGTAAAAAGCGGTCCCCCGACGGTTTCTTCCCTTTGCTCCGTATTGGTCATAAGTCTTTCGATCTTCGGGTCTCGTGCTCCGAGGACTTCAACCCACACTCCTGGCATGCTCCCTGACACGTTTTCCGGAGGTATAGGTCGGGAAGCGAGCTCGTTGGAGGGAGAACTGTGGTGCGACCCAAAACGGTCCAAAAGATGGCCGAAGCTTCCAACGAGTGGCGAACGCTCGTCCGGTGTCAGAAACCACTGGAAATGCACTTGCAGCGAAGGAAACGGGCTGAGCTCGAGGACTTCCGGTGCTCGTCCCAAGAAAACGCGAGCGGGAATGCCCCGGACTCAGTTTTCTCGTCCTGGGGTATAAAGCGGTCCCCCGACGGTTTCTTCCCTTTGCTCCGTATTGGTCATAAGTCTTTCGATCTTCGGGTCTCGTGCTCCGAGGACTTCAACCCACACTCCTGGCATGCTCCCTGACACGTTTTCCGGAGGTATAGGTCGGGAAGCGAGCTCGTTGGAGGGAGAACTGTGGTGCGACCCAAAACGGTCCAAAAGATGGCCGAAGCTTCCAACGAGTGGCGAACGCTCGTCCGGTGTCAGAAACCACTGGAAATGCACTTGCAGCGAAGGAAACGGGCTGAGCTCGAGGACTTCCGGTGCTCGTCCCAAGAAAACGCGAGCGGGAATGCCCCGGACTCAGTTTTCTCGTCCTGGGGTAAAAAGCGGTCCCCCGACGGTTTCTTCCCTTTGCTCCGTATTGGTCATAAGTCTTTCGATCTTCGGGTCTCGTGCTCCGAGGACTTCAACCCACACTCCTGGCATGCTCCCTGACACGTTTTCCGGAGGTATAGGTCGGGAAGCGAGCTCGTTGGAGGGAGAACTGTGGTGCGACCCAAAACGGTCCAAAAGATGGCCGAAGCTTCCAACGAGTGGCGAACGCTCGTCCGGTGTCAGAAACCACTGGAAATGCACTTGCAGCGAAGGAAACGGGCTGAGCTCGAGGACTTCCGGTGCTCGTCCCAAGAAAACGCGAGCGGGAATGCCCCGGACTCAGTTTTCTCGTCCTGGGGTAAAAAGCGGTCCCCCGACGGTTTCTTCCCTTTGCTCCGTATTGGTCATAAGTCTTTCGATCTTCGGGTCTCGTGCTCCGAGGACTTCAACCCACACTCCTGGCATGCTCCCTGACACGTTTTCCGGAGGTATAGGTCGGGAAGCGAGCTCGTTGGAGGGAGAACTGTGGTGCGACCCAAAACGGTCCAAAAGATGGCCGAAGCTTCCAACGAGTGGCGAACGCTCGTCCGGTGTCAGAAACCACTGGAAATGCACTTGCAGCGAAGGAAACGGGCTGAGCTCGAGGACTTCCGGTGCTCGTCCCAAGAAAACGCGAGCGGGAATGCCCCGGACTCAGTTTTCTCGTCCTGGGGTAAAAAGCGGTCCCCCGACGGTTTCTTCCCTTTGCTCCGTATTGGTCATAAGTCTTTCGATCTTCGGGTCTCGTGCTCCGAGGACTTCAACCCACACTCCTGGCATGCTCCCTGACACGTTTTCCGGAGGTATAGGTCGGGAAGCGAGCTCGTTGGAGGGAGAACTGTGGTGCGACCCAAAACGGTCCAAAAGATGGCCGAAGCTTCCAACGAGTGGCGAACGCTCGTCCGGTGTCAGAAACCACTGGAAATGCACTTGCAGCGAAGGAAACGGGCTGAGCTCGAGGACTTCCGGTGCTCGTCCCAAGAAAACGCGAGCGGGAATGCCCCGGACTCAGTTTTCTCGTCCTGGGGTATAAAGCGGTCCCCCGACGGTTTCTTCCCTTTGCTCCGTATTGGTCATAAGTCTTTCGATCTTCGGGTCTCGTGCTCCGAGGACTTCAACCCACACTCCTGGCATGCTCCCTGACACGTTTTCCGGAGGTATAGGTCGGGAAGCGAGCTCGTTGGAGGGAGAACTGTGGTGCGACCCAAAACGGTCCAAAAGATGGCCGAAGCTTCCAACGAGTGGCGAACGCTCGTCCGGTGTCAGAAACCACTGGAAATGCACTTGCAGCGAAGGAAACGGGCTGAGCTCGAGGACTTCCGGTGCTCGTCCCAAGAAAACGCGAGCGAGAATGCCCCGGACTCAGTTTTCTCGTCCTGGGGTAAAAAGCGGTCCCCCGACGGTTTCTTCCCTTTGCTCCGTATTGGTCATAAGTCTTTCGATCTTCGGGTCTCGTGCTCCGAGGACTTCAACCCACACTCCTGGCATGCTCCCTGACACGTTTTCCGGAGGTATAGGTCGGGAAGCGAGCTCGTTGGAGGGAGAACTGTGGTGCGACCCAAAACGGTCCAAAAGATGGCCGAAGCTTCCAACGAGTGGCGAACGCTCGTCCGGTGTCAGAAACCACTGGAAATGCACTTGCAGCGAAGGAAACGGGCTGAGCTCGAGGACTTCCGGTGCTCGTCCCAAGAAAACGCGAGCGGGAATGCCCCGGACTCAGTTTTCTCGTCCTGGGGTAAAAAGCGGTCCCCCGACGGTTTCTTCCCTTTGCTCCGTATTGGTCATAAGTCTTTCGATCTTCGGGTCTCGTGCTCCGACGACTTCAACCCACACTCCTGGCATGCTCCCTGACACGTTTTCCGGAGGTATAGGTCGGGAAGCGAGCTCGTTGGAGGGAGAACTGTGGTGCGACCCAAAACGGTCCAAAAGATGGCCGAAGCTTCCAACGAGTGGCGAACGCTCGTCCGGTGTCAGAAACCACTGGAAATGCACTTGCAGCGAAGGAAACGGGCTGAGCTCGAGGACTTCCGGTGCTCGTCCCAAGAAAACGCGAGCGGGAATGCCCCGGACTCAGTTTTCTCGTCCTGGGGTAAAAAGCGGTCCCCCGACGGTTTCTTCCCTTTGCTCCGTATTGGTCATAAGTCTTTCGATCTTCGGGTCTCGTGCTCCGAGGACTTCAACCCACACTCCTGGCATGCTCCCTGACACGTTTTCCGGAGGTATAGGTCGGGAAGCGAGCTCGTTGGAGGGAGAACTGTGGTGCGACCCAAAACGGTCCAAAAGATGGCCGAAGCTTCCAACGAGTGGCGAACGCTCGTCCGGTGTCAGAAACCACTGGAAATGCACTTGCAGCGAAGGAAACGGGCTGAGCTCGAGGACTTCCGGTGCTCGTCCCAAGAAAACGCGAGCGGGAATGCCCCGGACTCAGTTTTCTCGTCCTGGGGTAAAAAGCGGTCCCCCGACGGTTTCTTCCCTTTGCTCCGTATTGGTCATAAGTCTTTCGATCTTCGGGTCTCGTGCTCCGAGGACTTCAACCCACACTCCTGGCATGCTCCCTGACACGTTTTCCGGAGGTATAGGTCGGGAAGCGAGCTCGTTGGAGGGAGAACTGTGGTGTGACCCAAAACGGTCCAAAAGATGGCCGAAGCTTCCAACGAGTGGCGAACGCTCGTCCGGTGTCAGAAACCACTGGAAATGCACTTGCAGCGAAGGAAACGGGCTGAGCTCGAGGACTTCCGGTGCTCGTCCCAAGAAAACGCGAGCGGGAATGCCCCGGACTCAGTTTTCTCGTCCTGGGGTAAAAAGCGGTCCCCCGACGGTTTCTTCCCTTTGCTCCGTATTGGTCATAAGTCTTTCGATCTTCGGGTCTCGTGCTCCGAGGACTTCAACCCACACTCCTGGCATGCTCCCTGACACATTTTCCGGAGGTATAGGTCGGGAAGCGAGCTCGTTGGAGGGAGAACTGTGGTTCGACCCAAAACGGTCCAAAAGATGGCCGAAGCTTCCAACGAGTGGCGAACGCTCGTCCGGTGTCAGAAACCACTGGAAATGCACTTGCAGCGAAGGAAACGGGCTGAGCTCGAGGACTTCCGGTGCTCGTCCCAAGAAAACGCGAGCGGGAATGCCCCGGACTCAGTTTTCTCGTCCTGGGGTAAAAAGCGGTCCCCCGACGGTTTCTTCCCTTTGCTCCGTATTGGTCATAAGTCTTTCGATCTTCGGGTCTCGTGCTCCGAGGACTTCAACCCACACTCCTGGCATGCTCCCTGACACGTTTTCTGGAGGTATAGGTCGGGAAGCGAGCTCGTTGGAGGGAGAACTGTGGTGCGACCCAAAACGGTCCAAAAGATGGCCGAAGCTTCCAACGAGTGGCGAACGCTCGTCCGGTGTCAGAAACCACTGGAAATGCACTTGCAGCGAAGGAAACGGGCTGAGCTCGAGGACTTCCTGTGCTCGTCCCAAGAAAACGCGAGCGGGAATGCCCCGGACTCAGTTTTCTCGTCCTGGGGTAAAAAGCGGTCCCCCGACGGTTTCTTCCCTTTGCTCCGTATTGGTCATAAGTCTTTCGATCTTCGGGTCTCGTGCTCCGAGAACTTCAACCCACACTCCTGGCATGCTCCCTGACACGTTTTCCGGAGGTATAGGTCGGGAAGCGAGCTCGTTGGAGGGAGAACTGTGGTGCGACCCAAAACGGTCCAAAAGATGGCCGAAGCTTCCAACGAGTGGCGAACGCTCGTCCGGTGTCAGAAACCACTGGAAATGCACTTGCAGCGAAGGAAACGGGCTGAGCTCGAGGACTTCCGGTGCTCGTCCCAAGAAAACGCGAGCGGGAATGCCCCGGACTCAGTTTTCTCGTCCTGGGGTAAAAAGCGGTCCCCCGACGGTTTCTTCCCTTTGCTCCGTATTGGTCATAAGTCTTTCGATCTTCGGGTCTCGTGCTCCGAGGACTTCAACCCACACTCCTGGCATGCTCCCTGACACGTTTTCCGGAGGTATAGGTCGGAAAGCGAGCTCGTTGGAGGGAGAACTGTGGTGCGACCCAAAACGGTCCAAAAGATGGCCGAAGCTTCCAACGAGTGGCGAACGCTCGTCCGGTGTCAGAAACCACTGGAAATGCACTTGCAGCGAAGGAAACGGGCTGAGCTCGAGGACTTCCGGTGCTCGTCCCAAGAAAACGCGAGCGGGAATGCCGCGGACTCAGTTTTCTCGTCGTGGGGTAAAAAGCGGTCCCCCGACGGTTTCTTCCCTTTGCTCCGTATTGGTCATAAGTCTTTCGATCTTCGGGTCTCGTTCTCCTAGGACTTCAACCCACACTCCTGGCATGCTCCCTGACACGTTTTCCGGAGGTATAGGTCGGGAAGCGAGCTCGTTGGAGGGAGAACTGTGGTGCGACCCAAAACGGTCCAAAAGATGGCCGAAGCTTCCAACGAGTGGCGAACGCTCGTCCGGTGTCAGAAACCACTGGAAATGCACTTGCTGCGAAGGAAACGGGCTGAGCTAGAGGACTTCCGGTGCTCGTCCCAAGAAAACGCGAGCGGGAATGCCCCGGACTCAGTTTTCTCGTCCTGGGGTAAAAAGCGGTCCCCCGACGGTTTCTTCCCTTTGCTCCGTATGGGTCATAAGTCTTTCGATCTTCGGGTCTCGTGCTCCGAGGACTTCAACCCACACTCCTGGGATGCTCCCTGACACGTTTTCCGGAGGTATAGGTCGGGAAGCGAGCTCGTTGGAGGGAGAACTGTGGTGCGACCCAAAACGGTCCAAAAGATGGCCGAAGCTTCCAACGAGTGGCGAACGCTCGTCCGGTGTCAGAAACCACTGGAAATGCACTTGCAGCGAAAGAAACGGGCTGAGCTCGAGGACTTCCGGTGCTCGTCCCAAGAAAACGCGAGCGGGAATGCCCCGGACTCAGTTTTCTCGTCCTGGGGTAAAAAGCGGTCCCCCGACGGTTTCTTCCCTTTGCTCCGTATTGGTCATAAGTCTTTCGATCTTCGGGTCTCGTGCTCCGAGGACTTCAACCCACACTCCTGGCATGCTCCCTGACACGTTTTCCGGAGGTATAGGTCGGGAAGCGAGCTCGTTGGAGGGAGAACTGTGGTGCGACCCAAAACGGTCCAAAAGATGGCCGAAGCTTCCAACGAGTGGCGAACGCTCGTCCGGTGTCAGAAACCACTGGAAATGCACTTGCAGCGAAGGAAACGGGCTGAGCTCGAGGACTTCCGGTGCTCGTCCCAAGAAAACGCGAGCGGGAATGCCCCGGACTCAGTTTTCTCGTCCTGGGGTAAAAAGCGGTCCCCCGACGGTTTCTTCCCTTTGCTCCGTATTGGTCATAAGTCTTTCGATCTTCGGGTCTCGTGCTCCGAGGACTTCAACCCACACTCCTGGCATGCTCCCTGACACGTTTTCCGGAGGTATAGGTCGGGAAGCGAGCTCGTTGGAGGGAGAACTGTGGTGCGACCCAAAACGGTCCAAAAGATGGCCGAAGCTTCCAACGAGTGGCGAACGCTCGTCCGGTGTCAGAAACCACTGGAAATGCACTTGCAGCGAAGGAAACGGGCTGAGCTCGAGGACTTCCGGTGCTCGTCCCAAGAAAACGCGAGCGGGAATGCCCCGGACTCAGTTTTCTCGTCCTGGGGTAAAAAGCGGTCCCCCGACGGTTTCTTCCCTTTGCTCCGTATTGGTCATAAGTCTTTCGATCTTCGGGTCTCGTGCTCCGAGGACTTCAACCCACACTCCTGGCATGCTCCCTGACACGTTTTCCGGAGGTATAGGTCGGGAAGCGAGCTCGTTGGAGGGAGAACTGTGGTGCGACCCAAAACGGTCCAAAAGATGGCCGAAGCTTCCAACGAGTGGCGAACGCTCGTCCGGTGTCAGAAACCACTGGAAATGCACTTGCAGCGAAGGAAACGGGCTGAGCTCGAGGACTTCCGGTGCTCGTCCCAAGAAAACGCGAGCGGGAATGCCCCGGACTCAGTTTTCTCGTCCTGGGGTAAAAAGCGGTCCCCCGACGGTTTCTTCCCTTTGCTCCGTATTGGTCATAAGTCTTTCGATCTTCGGGTCTCGTGCTCCGAGGACTTCAACCCACACTCCTAGCATGCTCCCTGACACGTTTTCCGGAGGTATAGGTCGGGAAGCGAGCTCGTTGGAGGGAGAACTGTGGTGCGACCCAAAACGGTCCAAAAGATGGCCGAAGCTTCCAACGAGTGGCGAACGCTCGTCCGGTGTCAGAAACCACTGGAAATGCACTTGCAGCGAAGGAAACGGGCTGAGCTCGAGGACTTCCGGTGCTCGTCCCAAGAAAACGCGAGCGGGAATGCCCCGGACTCAGTTTTCTCGTCCTGGGGTAAAAAGCGGTCCCCCGACGGTTTCTTCCCTTTGCTCCGTATTGGTCATAAGTCTTTCGATATTCGGGTCTCGTGCTCCGAGGACTTCAACCCACACTCCTGGCATGCTCCCTGACACGTTTTCCGGAGGTATAGGTCGGAAAGCGAGCTCGTTGGAGGGAGAACTGTGGTGCGACCCAAAACGGTCCAAAAGATGGCCGAAGCTTCCAACGAGTGGCGAACGCTCGTCCGGTGTCAGAAACCACTGGAAATGCACTTGCAGCGAAGGAAACGGGCTGAGCTCGAGGACTTCCGGTGCTCGTCCCAAGAAAACGCGAGCGGGAATGCCCCGGACTCAGTTTTCTCGTCCTGGGGTAAAAAGCGGTCCCCCGACGGTTTCTTCCCTTTGCTCCGTATTGGTCATAAGTCTTTCGATCTTCGGGTCTCGTGCTCCGAGGACTTCAACCCACACTCCTGGCATGCTCCCTGACACGTTTTCCGGAGGTATAGGTCGGGAAGCGAGCTCGTTGGAGGGAGAACTGTGGTGCGACCCAAAACGGTCCAAAAGATGGCCGAAGCTTCCAACGAGTGGCGAACGCTCGTCCGGTGTCAGAAACCACTGGAAATGCACTTGCAGCGAAGGAAACGGGCTGAGCTCGAGGACTTCCGGTGCTCGTCCCAAGAAAACGCGAGCGGGAATGCCCCGGACTCAGTTTTCTCGTCCTGGGGTAAAAAGCGGTCCCCCGACGGTTTCTTCCCTTTGCTCCGTATTGGTCATAAGTCTTTCGATATTCGGGTCTCGTGCTCCGAGGACTTCAACCCACACTCCTGGCATGCTCCCTGACACGTTTTCCGGAGGTATAGGTCGGAAAGCGAGCTCGTTGGAGGGAGAACTGTGGTGCGACCCAAAACGGTCCAAAAGATGGCCGAAGCTTCCAACGAGTGGCGAACGCTCGTCCGGTGTCAGAAACCACTGGAAATGCACTTGCAGCGAAGGAAACGGGCTGAGCTCGAGGACTTCCGGTGCTCGTCCCAAGAAAACGCGAGCGGGAATGCCCCGGACTCAGTTTTCTCGTCCTGGGGTAAAAAGCGGTCCCCCGACGGTTTCTTCCCTTTGCTCCGTATTGGTCATAAGTCTTTCGATCTTCGGGTCTCGTGCTCCGAGGACTTCAACCCACACTCCTGGCATGCTCCCTGACACGTTTTCCGGAGGTATAGGTCGGGAAGCGAGCTCGTTGGAGGGAGAACTGTGGTGCGACCCAAAACGGTCCAAAAGATGGCCGAAGCTTCCAACGAGTGGCGAACGCTCGTCCGGTGTCAGAAACCACTGGAAATGCACTTGCAGCGAAGGAAACGGGCTGAGCTCGAGGACTTCTGGTGCTCGTCCCAAGAAAACGCGAGCGGGAATGCCCCGGACTCAGTTTTCTCGTCCTGGGGTAAAAAGCGGTCCCCCGACGGTTTCTTCCCTTTGCTCCGTATTGGTCATAAGTCTTTCGATCTTCGGGTCTCGTGCTCCGAGGACTTCAACCCACACTCCTGGCATGCTCCCTGACACGTTTTCCGGAGGTATAGGTCGGGAAGCGAGCTCGTTGGAGGGAGAACTGTGGTGCGACCCAAAACGGTCCAAAAGATGGCCGAAGCTTCCAACGAGTGGCGAACGCTCGTCCGGTGTCAGAAACCACTGGAAATGCACTTGCAGCGAAGGAAACGGGCTGAGCTCGAGGACTTCCAGTGCTCGTCCCAAGAAAACGCGAGCGGGAATGCCCCGGACTCAGTTTTCTCGTCCTGGGGTAAAAAGCGGTCCCCCGACGGTTTCTTCCCTTTGCTCCGTATTGGTCATAAGTCTTTCGATCTTCGGGTCTCGTGCTCCGAGGACTTCAACCCACACTCCTGGCATGCTCTCTGACACGTTTTCTGGAGGTATAGGTCGGGAAGCGAGCTCGGTTGAGGGAGAACTGTGGTGCGACCCAAAACGGTCCAAAAGATGGCCGAAGCTTCCAACGAGTGGCGAACGCTCGTCCGGTGTCAGAAACCACTGGAAATGCACTTGCAGCGAAGGAAACGGGCTGAGCTCGAGGACTTCCGGTGCTCGTCCCAAGAAAACGCGAGCGGGAATGCCCCGGACTCAGTTTTCTCGTCCTGGGGTAAAAAGCGGTCCCCCGACGGTTTCTTCCCTTTGCTCCGTATTGGTCATAAGTCTTTCGATCTTCGGGTCTCGTTCTCCTAGGACTTCAACCCACACTCCTGGCATGCTCCCTGACACGTTTTCCGGAGGTATAGGTCGGGAAGCGAGCTCGTTGGAGGGAGAACTGTGGTGCGACCCAAAACGGTCCAAAAGATGGCCGAAGCTTCCAACGAGTGGCGAACGCTCGTCCGGTGTCAGAAACCACTGGAAATGCACTTGCTGCGAAGGAAACGGGCTGAGCTAGAGGACTTCCGGTGCTCGTCCCAAGAAAACGCGAGCGGGAATGCCCCGGACTCAGTTTTCTCGTCCTGGGGTAAAAAGCGGTCCCCCGACGGTTTCTTCCCTTTGCTCCGTATGGGTCATAAGTCTTTCGATCTTCGGGTCTCGTGCTCCGAGGACTTCAACCCACACTCCTGGGATGCTCCCTGACACGTTTTCCGGAGGTATAGGTCGGGAAGCGAGCTCGTTGGAGGGAGAACTGTGGTGCGACCCAAAACGGTCCAAAAGATGGCCGAAGCTTCCAACGAGTGGCGAACGCTCGTCCGGTGTCAGAAACCACTGGAAATGCACTTGCAGCGAAAGAAACGGGCTGAGCTCGAGGACTTCCGGTGCTCGTCCCAAGAAAACGCGAGCGGGAATGCCCCGGACTCAGTTTTCTCGTCCTGGGGTAAAAAGCGGTCCCCCGACGGTTTCTTCCCTTTGCTCCGTATTGGTCATAAGTCTTTCGATCTTCGGGTCTCGTGCTCCGAGGACTTCAACCCACACTCCTGGCATGCTCCCTGACACGTTTTCCGGAGGTATAGGTCGGGAAGCGAGCTCGTTGGAGGGAGAACTGTGGTGCGACCCAAAACGGTCCAAAAGATGGCCGAAGCTTCCAACGAGTGGCGAACGCTCGTCCGGTGTCAGAAACCACTGGAAATGCACTTGCAGCGAAGGAAACGGGCGGAGCTCGAGGACTTCCGGTGCTCGTCCCAAGAAAACGCGAGCGGGAATGCCCCGGACTCAGTTTTCTCGTCCTGGGGTAAAAAGCGGTCCCCCGACGGTTTCTTCCCTTTGCTCCGTATTGGTCATAAGTCTTTCGATCTTCGGGTCTCGTGCTCCGAGGACTTCAACCCACACTCCTGGCATGCTCCCTGACACGTTTTCCGGAGGTATAGGTCGGGAAGCGAGCTCGTTGGAGGGAGAACTGTGGTGCGACCCAAAACGGTCCAAAAGATGGCCGAAGCTTCCAACGAGTGGCGAACGCTCGTCCGGTGTCAGAAACCACTGGAAATGCACTTGCAGCGAAGGAAACGGGCTGAGCTCGAGGACTTCCGGTGCTCGTCCCAAGAAAACGCGAGCGGGAATGCCCCGGACTCAGATTTCTCGTCCTGGGGTAAAAAGCGGTCCCCCGACGGTTTCTTCCCTTTGCTCCGTATTGGTCATAAGTCTTTCGATCTTCGGGTCTCGTGCTCCGAGGACTTCAACCCACACTCCTGGCATGCTCCCTGACACGTTTTCCGGAGGTATAGGTCGGGAAGCGAGCTCGTTGGAGGGAGAACTGTGGTGCGACCCAAAACGGTCCAAAAGATGGCCGAAGCTTCCAACGAGTGGCGAACGCTCGTCCGGTGTCAGAAACCACTGGAAATGCACTTGCAGCGAAGGAAACGGGCTGAGCTCGAGGACTTCTGGTGCTCGTCCCAAGAAAACGCGAGCGGGAATGCCCCGGACTCAGTTTTCTCGTCCTGGGGTAAAAAGCGGTCCCCCGACGGTTTCTTCCCTTTGCTCGGTATTGGTCATAAGTCTTTCGATCTTCGGGTCTCGTGCTCCGAGGACTTCAACCCACACTCCTGGCATGCTTCCTGACACGTTTTCCGGAGGTATAGGTCGGGAAGCGAGCTCGTTGGAGGGAGAACTGTGGTGCGACCCAAAACGGTCCAAAAGATGGCCGAAGCTTCCAACGAGTGGCGAACGCTCGTCCGGTGTCAGTAACCACTGGAAATGCACTTGCAGCGAAGGAAACGGGCTGAGCTCGAGGACTTCCGGTGCTCGTCCCAATAAAACGCGAGCGGGAATGCCCCGGACTCAGTTTTCTCGTCCTGGGGTAAAAAGCGGTCCCCCGACGGTTTCTTCCCTTTGCTCCGTATTGGTCATAAGTCTTTCGATCTTCGGGTCTCGTGCTCCGAGGACTTCAACCCACACTCCTGGCATGCTCCCTGACACGTTTTCTGGAGGTATAGGTCGGGAAGCGAGCTCGGTTGAGGGAGAACTGTGGTGCGACCCAAAACGGTCCAAAAGATGGCCGAAGCTTCCAACGAGTGGCGAACGCTCGTCCGGTGTCAGAAACCACTGGAAATGCACTTGCAGCGAAGGAAACGGGCTGAGCTCGAGGACTTCCGGTGCTCGTCCCAAGAAAACGCGAGCGGGAATGCCCCGGACTCAGTTTTCTCGTCCTGGGGTAAAAAGCGGTCCCCCGACGGTTTCTTCCCTTTGCTCCGTATTGGTCATAAGTCTTTCGATCTTCGGGTCTCGTGCTCCGAGGACTTCAACCCACACTCCTGGGATGCTCCCTGACACGTTTTCCGGAGGTATAGGTCGGGAAGCGAGCTCGTTGGAGGGAGAACTGTGGTGCGACCCAAAACGGTCCAAAAGATGGCCGAAGCTTCCAACGAGTGGCGAACGCTCGTCCGGTGTCAGAAACCACTGGAAATGCACTTGCAGCGAAAGAAACGGGCTGAGCTCGAGGACTTCCGGTGCTCGTCCCAAGAAAACGCGAGCGGGAATGCCCCGGACTCAGTTTTCTCGTCCTGGGGTAAAAAGCGGTCCCCCGACGGTTTCTTCCCTTTGCTCCGTATTGGTCATAAGTCTTTCGATCTTCGGGTCTCGTGCTCCGAGGACTTCAACCCACACTCCTGGCATGCTCCCTGACACGTTTTCCGGAGGTATAGGTCGGGAAGCGAGCTCGTTGGAGGGAGAACTGTGGTGCGACCCAAAACGGTCCAAAAGATGGCCGAAGCTTCCAACGAGTGGCGAACGCTCGTCCGGTGTCAGAAACCACTGGAAATGCACTTGCAGCGAAGGAAACGGGCTGAGCTCGAGGACTTCCGGTGCTCGTCCCAAGAAAACGCGAGCGGGAATGCCCCGGACTCAGTTTTCTCGTCCTGGGGTAAAAAGCGGTCCCCCGACGGTTTCTTCCCTTTGCTCCGTATTGGTCATAAGTCTTTCGATCTTCGGGTCTCGTGCTCCGAGGACTTCAACCCACACTCCTGGCATGCTCCCTGACACGTTTTCCGGAGGTATAGGTCGGGAGGCGAGCTCGTTGGAGGGAGAACTGTGGTGCGACCCAAAACGGTCCAAAAGATGGCCGAAGCTTCCAACGAGTGGCGAACGCTCGTCCGGTGTCAGAAACCACTGGAAATGCACTTGCAGCGAAGGAAATGGGCTGAGCTCGAGGACTTCCGGTGCTCGTCCCAAGAAAACGCGAGCGGGAATGCCCCGGACTCAGATTTCTCGTCCTGGGGTAAAAAGCGGTCCCCCGACGGTTTCTTCCCTTTGCTCCGTATTGGTCATAAGTCTTTCGATCTTCGGGTCTCGTGCTCCGAGGACTTCAACCCACACTCCTGGCATGCTCCCTGACACGTTTTCCGGAGGTATAGGTCGGGAAGCGAGCTCGTTGGAGGGAGAACTGTGGTGCGACCCAAAACGGTCCAAAAGATGGCCGAAGCTTCCAACGAGTGGCGAACGCTCGTCCGGTGTCAGAAACCACTGGAAATGCACTTGCAGCGAAGGAAACGGGCTGAGCTCGAGGACTTCTGGTGCTCGTCCCAAGAAAACGCGAGCGGGAATGCCCCGGACTCAGTTTTCTCGTCCTGGGGTAAAAAGCGGTCCCCCGACGGTTTCTTCCCTTTGCTCGGTATTGGTCATAAGTCTTTCGATCTTCGGGTCTCGTGCTCCGAGGACTTCAACCCACACTCCTGGCATGCTTCCTGACACGTTTTCCGGAGGTATAGGTCGGGAAGCGAGCTCGTTGGAGGGAGAACTGTGGTGCGACCCAAAACGGTCCAAAAGATGGCCGAAGCTTCCAACGAGTGGCGAACGCTCGTCCGGTGTCAGTAACCACTGGAAATGCACTTGTAGCGAAGGAAACGGGCTGAGCTCGAGGACTTCCGGTGCTCGTCCCAATAAAACGCGAGCGGGAATGCCCCGGACTCAGTTTTCTCGTCCTGGGGTAAAAAGCGGTCCCCCGACGGTTTCTTCCCTTTGCTCCGTATTGGTCATAAGTCTTTCGATCTTCGGGTCTCGTGCTCCGAGGACTTCAACCCACACTCCTGGCATGCTCCCTGACACGTTTTCTGGAGGTATAGGTCGGGAAGCGAGCTCGGTTGAGGGAGAACTGTGGTGCGACCCAAAACGGTCCAAAAGATGGCCGAAGCTTCCAACGAGTGGCGAACGCTCGTCCGGTGTCAGAAACCACTGGAAATGCACTTGCAGCGAAGGAAACGGGCTGAGCTCGAGGACTTCCGGTGCTCGTCCCAAGAAAACGCGAGCGGGAATGCCCCGGACTCAGTTTTCTCGTCCTGGGGTAAAAAGCGGTCCCCCGACGGTTTCTTCCCTTTGCTCCGTATTGGTCATAAGTCTTTCGATCTTCGGGTCTCGTGCTCCGAGGACTTCAACCCACACTCCTGGCATGCTCCCTGACACGTTTTCCGGAGGTATAGGTCGGGAAGCGAGCTCGTTGGAGGGAGAACTGTGGTGCGACCCAAAACGGTCCAAAAGATGGCCGAAGCTTCCAACGAGTGGCGAACGCTCGTCCGGTGTCAGAAACCACTGGAAATGCACTTGCAGCGAAGGAAACGGGCTGAGCTCGAGGACTTCCGGTGCTCGTCCCAAGAAAACGCGAGCGGGAATGCCCCGGACTCAGTTTTCTCGTCCTGGGGTAAAAAGCGGTCCCCCGACGGTTTCTTCCCTTTGCTCCGTATTGGTCATAAGTCTTTCGATCTTCGGGTCTCGTGCTCCGAGGACTTCAACCCACACTCCTGGCATGCTCCCTGACACGTTTTCCGGAGGTATAGGTCGGGAAGCGAGCTCGTTGGAGGGAGAACTGTGGTGCGACCCAAAACGGTCCAAAAGATGGCCGAAGCTTCCAACGAGTGGCGAACGCTCGTCCGGTGTCAGAAACCACTGGAAATGCACTTGCAGCGAAGGAAACGGGCTGAGCTCGAGGACTTCCGGTGCTCGTCCCAAGAAAACGCGAGCGGGAATGCCCCGGACTCAGTTTTCTCGTCCTGGGGTAAAAAGCGGTCCCCCGACGGTTTCTTCCCTTTGCTCCGTATTGGTCATAAGTCTTTCGATCTTCGGGTCTCGTGCTCCGAGGACTTCAACCCACACTCCTGGCATGCTCCCTGACACGTTTTCCGGAGGTATAGGTCGGGAAGCGAGCTCGTTGGAGGGAGAACTGTGGTGCGACCCAAAACGGTCCAAAAGATGGCCGAAGCTTCCAACGAGTGGCGAACGCTCGTCCGGTGTCAGAAACCACTGGAAATGCACTTGCAGCGAAGGAAACGGGCTGAGCTCGAGGACTTCCGGTGCTCGTCCCAAGAAAACGCGAGCGGGAATGCCCCGGACTCAGTTTTCTCGTCCTGGGGTAAAAAGCGGTCCCCCGACGGTTTCTTCCCTTTGCTCCGTATTGGTCATAAGTCTTTCGATATTCGGGTCTCGTGCTCCGAGGACTTCAACCCACACTCCTGGCATGCTCCCTGACACGTTTTCCGGAGGTATAGGTCGGAAAGCGAGCTCGTTGGAGGGAGAACTGTGGTGCGACCCAAAACGGTCCAAAAGATGGCCGAAGCTTCCAACGAGTGGCGAACGCTCGTCCGGTGTCAGAAACCACTGGAAATGCACTTGCAGCGAAGGAAACGGGCTGAGCTCGAGGACTTCCGGTGCTCGTCCCAAGAAAACGCGAGCGGGAATGCCCCGGACTCAGTTTTCTCGTCCTGGGGTAAAAAGCGGTCCCCCGACGGTTTCTTCCCTTTGCTCCGTATTGGTCATAAGTCTTTCGATCTTCGGGTCTCGTGCTCCGAGGACTTCAACCCACACTCCTGGCATGCTCCCTGACACGTTTTCCGGAGGTATAGGTCGGGAAGCGAGCTCGTTGGAGGGAGAACTGTGGTGCGACCCAAAACGGTCCAAAAGATGGCCGAAGCTTCCAACGAGTGGCGAACGCTCGTCCGGTGTCAGAAACCACTGGAAATGCACTTGCAGCGAAGGAAACGGGCTGAGCTCGAGGACTTCTGGTGCTCGTCCCAAGAAAACGCGAGCGGGAATGCCCCGGACTCAGTTTTCTCGTCCTGGGGTAAAAAGCGGTCCCCCGACGGTTTCTTCCCTTTGCTCCGTATTGGTCATAAGTCTTTCGATCTTCTAGTCTCGTGCTCCGAGGACTTCAACCCACACTCCTGGCATGCTCCCTGACACGTTTTCCGGAGGTATAGGTCGGGAAGCGAGCTCGTTGGAGGGAGAACTGTGGTGCGACCCAAAACGGTCCAAAAGATGGCCGAAGCTTCCAACGAGTGGCGAACGCTCGTCCGGTGTCAGAAACCACTGGAAATGCACTTGCAGCGAAGGAAACGGGCTGAGCTCGAGGACTTCCAGTGCTCGTCCCAAGAAAACGCGAGCGGGAATGCCCCGGACTCAGTTTTCTCGTCCTGGGGTAAAAAGCGGTCCCCCGACGGTTTCTTCCCTTTGCTCCGTATTGGTCATAAGTCTTTCGATCTTCGGGTCTCGTGCTCCGAGGACTTCAACCCACACTCCTGGCATGCTCTCTGACACGTTTTCTGGAGGTATAGGTCGGGAAGCGAGCTCGGTTGAGGGAGAACTGTGGTGCGACCCAAAACGGTCCAAAAGATGGCCGAAGCTTCCAACGAGTGGCGAACGCTCGTCCGGTGTCAGAAACCACTGGAAATGCACTTGCAGCGAAGGAAACGGGCTGAGCTCGAGGACTTCCGGTGCTCGTCCCAAGAAAACGCGAGCGGGAATGCCCCGGACTCAGTTTTCTCGTCCTGGGGTAAAAAGCGGTCCCCCGACGTTTTCTTCCCTTTGCTCCGTATTGGTCATAAGTCTTTCGATATTCGGGTCTCGTGCTCGGAGGACTTCAACCCACACTCCTGGCATGCTCCCTGACACGTTTTCCGGAGGTATAGGTCGGGAAGCGAGCTCGTTGGAGGGAGAACTGTGGTGCGACCCAAAACGGTCCAAAAGATGGCCGAAGCTTCCAACGAGTGGCGAACGCTCGTCCGGTGTCAGAAACCACTGGAAATGCACTTGCAGCGAAGGAAACGGGCTGAGCTCGAGGACTTCCGGTGCTCGTCCCAAGAAAACGCGAGCGGGAATGCCCCGGACTCAGTTTTCTCGTCCTGGGGTAAAAAGCGGTCCCCCGACGGTTTCTTCCCTTTGCTCCGTATTGGTCATAAGTCTTTCGATCTTCGGGTCTCGTGCTCCGAGGACTTCAACCCACACTTCTGGCATGCTCCCTGACACGTTTTCCGGAGGTATAGGTCGGGAAGCGAGCTCGTTGGAGGGAGAACTGTGGTGCGACCCAAAACGGTCCAAAAGATGGCCGAAGCTTCCAAGGAGTGGCGAACGCTCGTCCGGTGTCAGAAACCACTGGAAATGCACTTGCAGCGAAGGAAACGGGCTGAGCTCGAGGACTTCCGGTGCTCGTCCCAAGAAAACGCGAGCGGGAATGCCCCGGACTCAGTTTTCTCGTCCTGGGGTAAAAAGCGGTCCCCCGACGGTTTCTTCCCTTTGCTCCGTATTGGTCATAAGTCTTTCGATATTCGGGTCTGGTGCTCTGAGGACTTCAACCCACACTCCTGGCATGCTCCCTGACACGTTTTCCGGAGGTATAGGTCGGGAAGCGAGCTCGTTGGAGGGAGAACTGTGGTGCGACCCAAAACGGTCCAAAAGATGGCCGAAGCTTCCAACGAGTGACGAACGCTCGTCCGGTGTCAGAAACCACTGGAAATGCACTTGCAGCGAAGGAAACGGGCTGAGCTCGAGGACTTCCGGTGCTCGTCCCAAGAAAACGCGAGCGGGAATGCCTCGGACTCAGTTTTCTCGTCCTGGGGTAAAAAGCGGTCCCCCGACGGTTTCTTCCCTTTGCTCCGTATTGGTCATAAGTCTTTCGATATTCGGGTCTCGTGCTCGGAGGACTTCAACCCACACTCCTGGCATGCTCCCTGACACGTTTTCCGGAGGTATAGGTCGGGAAGCGAGCTCGTTGGAGGGAGAACTGTGGTGCGACCCAAAACGGTCCAAAAGATGGCCGAAGCTTCCAACGAGTGGCGAACGCTCGTCCGGTGTCAGAAACCACTGGAAATGCACTTGCAGCGAAGGAAACGGGCTGAGCTCGAGGACTTCCGGTGCTCGTCCCAAGAAAACGCGAGCGGGAATGCCCCGGACTCAGTTTTCTCGTCCTGGGGTAAAAAGCGGTCCCCCGACGGTTTCTTCCCTTTGCTCCGTATTGGTCATAAGTCATTCGATCTTCGGGTCTCGTGCTCCGAGGACTTCAACCCACACTCCTGGCATGCTCCCTGACACGTTTTCGGAGGTATAGGTCGGGAAGCGAGCTCGTTGGAGGGAGAACTGTGGTGCGACCCAAAACGGTCCAAAAGATGGCCGAAGCCTCCAACGAGTGGCGAACGCTCGTCCGGTGTCAGAAACTACTGGAAATGCACTTGCAGCGAAGGAAACGGGCTGAGCTCGAGGACTTCCGGTGCTCGTCCCAAGAAAACGCGAGCGGTAATGCCCCGGACTCAGTTTTCTCGTCCTGGGGTAAAAAGCGGTCCCCCGACGGTTTCTTCCCTTTGCTCCGTATTGGTCATAAGTCTTTCGATCTTCGGGTCTCGTGCTCCGAGGACTTCAACCCACACTCCTGGCATGCTCCCTGACACGTTTTCCGGAGGTATAGGTCGGGAAGCGAGCTCGTTGGAGGGAGAACTGTGGTGCGACCCAAAACGGTCCAAAAGATGGCCGAAGCTTCCAACGAGTGGCGAACGCTCGTCCGGTGTCAGAAACCACTGGAAATGCACTTGCAGCGAAGGAAACGGGCTGAGCTCGAGGACTTCCGGTGCTCGTCCCAAGAAAACGCGAGCGGTAATGCCCCGGACTCAGTTTTCTCGTCCTGGGGTAAAAAGCGGTCCCCCGACGGTTTCTTCCCTTTGCTCCGTATTGGTCATAAGTCTTTCGATCTTCGGGTCTCGTGCTCCGAGGACTTCAACCCACACTCCTGGCATGCTCCCTGACACGTTTTCCGGAGGTATAGGTCGGGAAGCGAGCTCGTTGGAGGGAGAACTGTGGTGCGACCCAAAACGGTCCAAAAGATGGCCGAAGCTTCCAACGAGTGGCGAACGCTCGTCCGGTGTCAGAAACCACTGGAAATGCACTTGCAGCGAAGGAAACGGGCTGAGCTCG
>NW_026124864.1:0-12500 GCF_025177605.1 Cucumis melo
AAATAAGGTGAAAACAGATGATCAAGTTTTAGATAAAACAAGCAAACATCTTGATAGATATCAAAATCAACTAAAAAAATTAAAGTTCTTTCTTTGGCCCAATTATCGATTAGAAGATTTAGCTTGTATGAATCGGTATTGGTTTGATACCAATAATAGCAGTCGTTTTAGTATGCTAAGGATCCATATGTATCCACAATTGCAAATTAGTTAATGCTACATTTTTCCTATATTGCCCGTACCTTATATGGTATATGAAGACAAAGAAATACACATATGGCACTCTCTTAGATTCTGATAGATGATATTAATTGAATTTAATGACGTATCTATTAGATTTAGAAATGAATCAAGAAAATATTCTTATTTCATTTTAAATTGAAAATTGCAGTCTAAATATTTTTGTGTGCATGCAAAAATATACCAGACTTTTGTATACCTATCTGAAATTTTCAAAAAAGGGATTGCTAGATTTTATTAAAAAAAAAAAGAATAGAAATTCTTAATCAAAGTAAGATTATTGTGTATATCAAATTAAAACGAGTAACATTATTATTACTGATCAATAATAATTTATAAAAAAAAAGAAGGCTAAGGAGATTTAATTTTATGGTAAAAAATTCATTCAGCTCAGTTATTTCGCAAGAAGAAAAAAAAGAAAATGGAGGATCTGTTGAATTTCAAGTAGTCAGTTTCACCAATAAGATACGAAGACTTACTTCACATTTGGAATTGCACAAAAAAGACTATTTATCTCAAAGAGGTCTACGTAAAATTCTCGGAAAACGCCAACGATTACTTTCTTATTTATCAAAGAAAAATAAAATGCGTTATAAAGAATTAATTAATCAATTGGATATTCGGGAGTCAAAAACTCAGTAATTTAAAAAGTAATTTTTAATTATTTGATTTATTAGATCTTGCATTTTTATGAACTTATTTTAATTTTCAGCAATTCATGGAAAGATGAATCGAGGAAAAACTTATGAATGGACCGGCTACAAGAAAAGACCTCATGATAGTCAATATGGGACCTCACCACCCCTCAATGCACGGTGTTCTTCGACTCATCCTTACTTTGGATGGTGAAGATGTTATTGACTGTGAACCAATATTGGGTTATTTACACAGAGGGATGGAAAAAATTGCAGAAAACCGAACAATTATACAATATCTACCTTATGTAACACGTTGGGATTATTTAGCTACTATGTTTACAGAAGCAATAACCGTAAATGGTCCAGAACAGTTGGGAAATATTCAAGTCCCCAAAAGAGCTAGCTATATCAGAGTAATTATGTTGGAGTTGAGTCGTATAGCTTCTCATCTGTTATGGCTTGGCCCTTTTATGGCGGATATTGGCGCACAGACTCCCTTCTTCTATATTTTCAGAGAACGAGAATTAGTATATGATCTATTCGAAGCAGCCACCGGTATGAGAATGATGCATAATTTTTTTCGTATCGGGGGAGTCGCGGCTGATCTACCTCATGGATGGATAGATAAATGTTTGGATTTCTGCGATTATTTTTTGACAGCGGTTGCTGAATATCAAAAACTTATTACACAAAATCCTATTTTTTTAGAACGAGTTGAGGGAGTAGGTATTATTTCTGGAGAAGAGGTCATAAATTGGGGGTTATCAGGACCAATGCTACGAGCTTCCGGAATACCATGGGATCTTCGTAAAGTTGATCGTTATGAGTGTTATGACGAATTTGATTGGGAAGTTCAGTGGCAAAAAGAAGGCGATTCATTAGCTCGTTATTTAGTCAGACTTGCTGAGATGACGGAATCCGTAAAAATTATTCAACAAGCTTTGGAAGGAATTCCAGGGGGACCTTATGAAAATTTAGAAATACGATCTTTTGATCGAGCAAGGTCTCCGGAATGGAATGACTTTGACTATCGATTCATTAGTAAAAAACCTTCGCCAACTTTTGAATTGGCGAAACAAGAACTTTATGTGAGAGTCGAAGCCCCCAAAGGAGAATTGGGCATTTTTTTGATAGGGGATCAGGGTGGTTTTCCTTGGAGGTGGAAAATTCGCCCGCCGGGTTTTATCAATTTGCAAATTCTTCCTCAGTTAGTTAAAAGAATGAAATTGGCTGATATTATGACAATACTAGGTAGCATAGATATCATTATGGGAGAAGTTGATCGTTAAAATGATAATTGATACATCACAAGTCCAAGATATCAATTCTTTTTCGAGATTGGAATTCTTAAAAGAATTCTATGGAATTCTATGGGTACTTGTCCCTATTTTGACTACTGTATTGGGAATCACAATAGGCGTACTAGTAATTGTATGGTTAGAAAGAGAAATATCCGCAGGAATACAACAACGGATTGGACCTGAATATGCTGGTCCTTTGGGAGTTCTTCAAGCTTTAGCAGATGGTACAAAACTACTTTTTAAAGAAAATCTGCTTCCATCTAGAGGTGATACTCGCTTATTCAGTATGGGACCATCGATAGCAGTCATATCAATTTTACTAAGCTATTCAGTAATTCCTTTTGGTTATCGCCTTGTTTTAGCCGATCTACCTATCGGTGTTTTTTTATGGATTGCCATTTCAAGTGTTGCTCCCATCGGACTTCTTATGTCAGGATATGGATCCAATAATAAATATTCCTTCTTAGGTGGTCTACGAGCTGCTGCTCAATCAATTAGTTATGAAATACCATTAACTCTATGTGTATTATCAATATCTCTACGTGTGATTCGTTGAGACATAAACTTCTCCCACTTTTTTTCGAGAAAAGGGTTGAAATGCATTGAATAGATATCCTCATTTTTATATTTATTATTCGGATTAATGAACTAAATCAGATAGTTATATGAGTGAAAGAAAACAGCTTATATAAATAAAAATTAGCAGTCAAAATATTAAGTCTCATTTTCTATGTATAAGAGTTAAGCAGAAAAAAATATAGGCGCAAGAGAGCCCCAAGATTGGGTCACTAGTTATCCTGTCTTGAAGCGGACTCAAAAGATCAACCGGATTGAGTTTTCACTATTATTTTTATGTACTACCATATGTGTATTACCATAACACAGCCGATTGAGCAAAAATGAGTGGATGGTTAGAAACACCAAGATATACAAAGGATTAGTAATGGAGATTTTCAAAATTATCCAAAACCAAAAGAGAGAGAAGGACATTTTTGCAAAATGCATAATATAAAAAGAATACGAATTGGGGCTTTAAGTTTGTAGAAATGATCAGGCAGTACTCCCCACGATTCCGATCCAGAGTATACGCCTATCCACCCATTAAATAAATGACTATCGGAAACGAAATAATCCCTTATTGAGTAAGTACCCTTTTTCTCAGAAAGAAGAATAGGAACGAAAAAAAATGGAAAGAATCCAATTACAAAAAAAAAAAAAAAGAGATATTTTTTATTGTTTCTTATCTCCATTACTATATGCATTTCTTTCCTATCTCCCTATTCATAGAGATAGAATTCATGTCCGAATTCATGAACTAATGGAATAGCCAATTTTTTTTTCGTAATTGAAAACAATGGGTTATTGATATTTATAATAAATAGTATTTTAGTAAAGAATTAAGTTATTACTCAACAAAGAATTTTTTTTAAAGGATGAGATCAATTCAGAAGTAACCTTTTTCTTTATTATTATAACAGACAGAATTCTATTGGGTTAATTTGGGGACACACGATAGATTTTTATCTTATAGTATATTTTTATCTTATAGTATTCTACAAAAAAAACATAGCAAGACAAGATAAATAATCCCGATACGCTCCTTAGATTTATTTAAGGCCCTCAAGGAGCCGTATGAGGTGAAAATCTCATGTACGGTTCTGTAATAGCGATGAGAACAGTGATGTTATTACCGACTATAATTATCTAACAGTTCTAGTACCGTTGATATAGTTGAGGCTCAATCAAAATATGGTTTTTGGGGTTGGAATTTGTGGCGTCAACCTATAGGGTTTGTTATTTTTCTAATTTCTTCCTTAGCAGAATGCGAGAGATTACCTTTTGATTTACCAGAAGCAGAAGAAGAATTAGTAGCGGGTTATCAAACTGAGTATTCAGGTATAAAATTTGGTTTATTTTATGTTGCTTCCTATCTAAATCTATTAGTTTCTTCGTTATTTGTAACTGTTCTTTACTTGGGTGGTTGGGATATCTCTATTCCATACATATTAGGTTATGAACTATTTGAAATAAATAAAGTGTATGAAGTCTTTGGAATGACAATTAGTATCTTTATTACATTAGCGAAAACTTATTTGTTCTTGTTCATTTCTATAGCAACAAGATGGACTTTACCCCGACTAAGAATAGATCAACTATTAAATCTTGGATGGAAATTTCTTTTACCTATATCTCTCGGTAATCTATTATTAACAACATCTTTTCAACTCTTTTCATTGTAAAGGAATACCATATTCTATATTCACGACTTGCTCAAACAAGAGAAAGAAACAAACATAAAATTCTTTAGAGATATTATAATATGTTCCCTATGGTAACTGGGTTCATGAATTATGGTCAACAAACAGTACGAGCTGCAAGGTACATTGGTCAGGGTTTCATGATTACTTTATCCCATGCAAATCGTTTGCCTGTAACTATTCAATATCCTTACGAAAAATTAATAGCATCGGAGCGTTTCCGTGGTCGAATCCATTTTGAATTCGATAAATGCATTGCTTGTGAAGTATGTGTTCGTGTATGTCCTATAGATCTCCCCGTTGTTGATTGGAAATTGGAAACGGATATTCGAAAGAAACGATTGCTTAATTACAGTATTGATTTCGGGATCTGTATATTTTGTGGTAACTGCGTTGAATATTGTCCAACAAATTGTTTATCAATGACTGAAGAATATGAACTTTCTACTTATGATCGTCACGAATTGAATTATAATCAAATTTCTTTGGGTCGTTTACCAATGTCAGTAGTTGATGATTATACAATTAGAACAATTTTGAATTCGAATTCGCCTCAAATTGAAGTCTAAAATAAGTCAATCTGTTGATTAAAGAGTAATTTACAATTACTAAGGTTCTGTTTTGATCTAAAGACATGAGGTTTCTTTCGTTTTGTTTGTTTGGTCACTACCTACAAATCCAAACTATTGATTCATGAGAATTGTAGCTTAATTTAGATTGAAACTATATATTTCGAAATATATAGTTTCAATCTACTTTACTCTTTCAGATCAAGACTAAGATTAATAGAATAACTGTACCTACATTAATTCACACCCCTTAATATTTAATTAGGAATTGATTATACTTTTTTTTCCTGGTCAGATCAATAAGGTCATGAAAAACATTTAGATTTATTTATCTCTTTTTTTACTACATATAATGGATTTGCCTGGACCGATACATGATTTTCTTGTAGTCTTGTTGGGATCAGGTCTTATATTAGGAAGTATGGGAGTACTATTATTTAACAACTCCATTTATTCTGCTTTTTCGTTGGGACTGGTTCTTGTTTCTATATCCTTATTCTATATTCTAGCAAACGCCCAGTTTGTAGCTGCTGCGCAACTCCTTATTTACGTGGGAGCTATAAATGTTTTAATCATATTTGCTGTGATGTTCATGAAGGGTTCAGAATATTCCAAAGATTTTAATCTTTGGACCGTTGGGAATGGAGTTACTTTTCTGGTTTGTACAAGTATTTTTGTTTCACTAATGACTACTATTGTAGATACGTCATGGTATGGGATTATTTGGACTACAAGATCAAATCAGATTCTAGAGCAAGATTTAATAAGTAATAGTCAACAAATTGGAATTTATTTATCAACATATTTTTTTCTTCCATTTGAACTCATTTCGATCATTCTTTTAGCTGCTTTGATCGGCGCAATTTCCGTGGCTCGCCAGTAATAAATCTTTAGTTAGAAATAGCATAATTTAAACTTTGTTGTATGTTATCACACACATTCCCCTTCAATTCTATTTGAAGATTTTTTGGTCTAAACTCAAAATTCTTTTATTCGATCGATTACGAATATATTCTCTTGTTCTGTACTTTTTTTTTGTCAATTGAATTGAATCTATTACATTTTTGTTCATATTGAAATGAATCGGAATTGATAAGGAGTTGGTCAATCATGCTCGAACATGTACTTATTATAAGTGCCTATTTATTTTCTATCGGTATCTATGGATTGATCACAAGCCGAAATATGGTTAGGGCCCTTATGTGTCTTGAGCTTATACTGAATGCAGTTAATATGAATTTCGTAACATTTTCTGATTTTTTTGATAGTCGCCAATTAAAAGGGAATATTTTCTCAATTTTTGTTATAGCTATTGCAGCCGCTGAAGCAGCTATTGGCCCAGCTATTCTTTCGTCAATTTATCGTAACAGAAAATCCACTCGTATCAATCAATCGAATTTGTTGAATAAGTAATATTTATTTATGAGATAAATTATGATATTCATCAAGTAAAATTATATGTATCATACGTAATCCATGATAATGTTTGCGAAAACGTAAAAAATCAAAGTATCTTGGCCCTATCGCATGAGTTAATCTGAAAGTAGATTGATTATCAAAATTCTGATAAATTATTGACTCATCTGGTATCTAAATATATAATTCATTTACAAATTTACTCGATCGAAAATTTATAGTCTTAAAAAAAAATTATAGATCCAATGTCACATTCAGTAAAGATTTATGATACATGTATAGGGTGTACTCAATGTGTCCGAGCTTGCCCCACAGATGTATTAGAAATGATACCTTGGGGCGGATGTAAAGCTAAGCAAATAGCTTCGGCTCCACGAACGGAAGACTGTGTTGGTTGTAAGAGATGTGAATCTGCCTGTCCGACAGATTTTTTGAGTGTTCGCGTTTATTTATGGCATGAAACAACTCGAAGCATGGGTCTAGCTTATTGATACGTTCTCTAAAAGCCCCCTTGAATACATTTGATTTCTTTTTTACCGACAAAAACTCGTGCTCGAAAATAAATATACATATATATATTTTTTTTTATTTTATTTTCGAACATGGGTTTTTTTAGTCCAAGTGTATCTTGTTTTTACTACGAATTATTTTCCTTGGTTAACAACAGTTGTAGTTTTTCCAATATTTGCGGGTTTATTACTTTTCTTTTTCCCTCATAGAGGAAATAAAGTAATGAGATGGTATACTATATGTATCTGTGTACTCGAGCTGCTTCTAACAACCTATGCGTTTTGTTATCATTTCGAATTAGACGATCCATTAATCCAATTGATGGAGGATTATAAATGGATCCCTTTTTTGGATTTTTACTGGAGATTGGGAATCGATGGACTTTCCATAGGACCCATTTTACTGACGGGGTTTATCACCACTTTAGCTACTTTAGCGGCTTGGCCAGTTACTCGAGATTCCCGATTATTCCATTTTCTAATGTTAGCAATGTATAGTGGTCAAATAGGATCATTTTCTGCTCGAGACCTCTTACTCTTTTTTATCATGTGGGAGTTAGAATTAATTCCCGTTTATCTACTTCTATCGATGTGGGGCGGAAAGAAACGGTTGTATTCAGCTACAAAGTTTATTTTGTACACTGCGGGAGGTTCCATTTTTTTGTTAATGGGAGTTCTGGGTATCGGTTTATATGGTTCTAATGAACCAACTTTAAATTTTGAAACATCAGCTAATCAATCGTATCCTATAGCACTAGAAATACTATTCTATATCGGATTTCTTATTGCTTTTGCTGTCAAATCACCGATTATACCCTTACATACATGGTTACCAGATACCCACGGAGAGGCACATTACAGTACTTGTATGCTTCTAGCCGGAATCTTATTAAAAATGGGAGCATATGGATTGGTTCGGATCAATATGGAATTATTACCCCACGCCCATTCTATCTTTTCACCCTGGTTGATCATATTAGGCATAATTCAAATAATCTATGCAGCTTCAACATCTTCGGGTCAACGCAATTTAAAAAAAAGAATAGCTTATTCCTCCGTCTCTCATATGGGTTTCATAATTATAGGAATTGGTTCTATAAGCGATACGGGACTGAATGGAGCTATTTTACAAATAATCTCTCATGGATTTATTGGCGCTGCACTTTTTTTCTTGGCAGGAACAAGTTATGATAGAATACGTCTGGTTTATCTCGATGAAATGGGAGGACTGGCTATCCCAATTCCAAAAATATTTATGACTTTCAGTATCTTATCGATGGCTTCCCTTGCATTGCCTGGTATGAGCGGTTTTGTTGCAGAATTAATAGTCTTTTTTGGAATAATTACTAGCCAAAAATATCTTTTAATGGCAAAAATAGTAATTACTTTGGTAATGGCAATTGGAATTATATTAACTCCCATTTATTTATTATCTATGTTACGCCAGATGTTCTATGGATACAAGCTTTTTAATGCTAAAAATTCTTATTTTTTTGATTCGGGACCACGAGAGTTGTTTGTTGCGATCTCTATCCTTATACCTGTCATAGGTATTGGTATTTATCCAGATTTTGTTTTCTCACTATCAGTTGACAAGGTCGAAGCTATTTTATCTAATTATTTTGCTAGATAGTTTTCATAAAAAAATGAAACAGCAATACTATAATAATTTTTTTTAATCATTCGTTGCACAATAAAAAAAAGAAGTCTTTTTTCTTAAGTTAAATAAAAAAATGAATTGGACTTCCTCATACATTTGGCTTTTGTGAGAACCATTTGAATCAAGTAATGTAGTGATTCAAAGGGTTCTCGATGTCTTACACACAATTTTCTTATCTATACCCCTCCATGTTTGTGTTCGTCAGGCCCTTTCTTGAATGAATTCAATTAGATGTTAATGTAAATGAACCATAACTATGTAGCCCTATCCCTAATAGATTGACCCCAAAATAGCATATCCAAATTATAAGAAAACCCATAGAGGCCACAATTGCGGAATTTACACCTTCAAAATTTTTATTTGTTCGCGTATGTAAATAAATTGCAAATATCGTCCAAGTAATAAATGCCCAAGTTTCCTTTGGGTCCCAATTCCAATACGATCCCCATGTCTCATTAGCCCATACTGCCCCTGAAAGAATACCTATGCTTAAAAAGATAAACCCTAGACTAATAATACGATAACTCCAATGATCTAATTGTTGAATCAGTTGAGACTTATAATAATTCTTCGAAGAAAAAAAGGAAGTGTTTCTTACAAAATAGTTCCCTTCGTTGATGTATTGGATCTCATCAAAGGAAAATAACGCATTTAATAAATTATTGTTTTTACCAAAAATTCTTATAGCTTTTTGAAATGTAATCACTATAAGAGCTACTGAAAATAATGATCCACATAAAAGAGCTGCATAACCTAATACCATCATACTTACGTGCATCATTAACCAATGAGATTGGAGAGCGGGAACTAATAGTGGGGATTGATGCATTTCAGTTAAAAAACCTGAAGTAGCAAAACCTTGTGTAAAAATAGTACTTGGCGCGGTTATTGCGCTTACACTTAAATGGTTTTTATATTTTTTTAAATAAGCAAATAGATGAATAATGGATAAAGCCCATGAAAGAAATAGTAATGATTCATATAAATCACTTAATGGTAAATGCCTCAAATAAATCCAACGAGTAACTAATAATCCTGTTATACAGAAAAAAGTAACTATCATGCCCTTTTCTGACGAAACATAGAGTCCTACGGTTTCATTGATTAATAAGGTTATTAACTGAATTGTAATGACAATTGAAATGACCGAAAAAGATATATGAGTTAATATATGCTCGAAAGTTAAAAATATCATAAAAAAATAAATTTAAAGGTCCCGCAATTCAATTATTTGAATTAATATCTGGGACTTGAATTATTAATTCTATTATAGAACTTTTTTTTATAAAAAAAAAATGGCATGCCGCCACTCGGACTCGAACCGAGATGCTCTAGCACTGCTTCCTAAGAGCAGCGTGTCTACCGATTTCACCATAGCGGCTTTCTCGAAATCATAATAACCTATTATTATTCAATCGTCGAGATTGAAAAAAATAGAATGAATTTGCAATTAAATGGAATATTTTTTACAAAATATTTATCGTGGATAAAAAACTCTTTATCTTTAAATGATAATTTCATTAAAGGGAAAAAAATAGGAGATTTGAGCGTTTCCAATAAAAATCTTATCCGATTTCATTTATTTCAATAAGAATTTAAGGTGTCAATTTTCTTCATTTAATAATAGTTTTATTTTTTTAATAATAGTTTTATTTTATAGGATTTTGCAAACCAATTTCATTATGTATTCGGCGAGATATATTCTATATCTATAATAGTAATAATGATTTCGAGAAAAGAAATAAGGTAAGGGTTCATAGAATTCAAAAAGAAGGTTTTAACTTAATCAACTAATGTCATCGTTTCAATGTCTTATTAAATTTTTAATAAAGAGTTTCAGTTTACTATTTGCTCTTCTATATTTCGATATTATATATAATATCGAAAATAGATAATAAAATCAAAAATCAACAAAAACTTTTTGGTTTAGTGGGGCGATGGGGATTCATATTTTCCCCATCTCGAAAATGATAAAACAAAGATATGAAAAAGAAAGGTCAACCTTTTTTATTCTTTGAACAAAAAAGTACCATTTTCCATTTTTTAATTGAGTAAACAAACGATTTATTATTTTTTTTTACATAGCCTACAAAAAGGAAAAAGAATTTCATATTTATCCGCTCAAAACATTAGGAAAATTACACTAATTGCTTTGATAAAAAAAAATTTATATTTAATATATAAAAAAATATATATATAAAATATAAAAATTATAAACGAACTTTTACTAGGCTGTTTTTTGAGTCAAACCAATTCAGATTATTCCAATCTTTCAGTATTTATTTGATTTGTCCCCCAAAAAACTTTGGGAATTACCCGTTGAAAGAGATTTTGCTAGCGAAAAAGCTTTCAACGCTGCCCGACGCCCTTTGCTTTTCCAAATATTTTTCCGAATCCGTTTTTTTGATATAGAAGTGCGCTTTTTTGGAACTGCCATTACAAAATTATAATTGATTATTCATTACTATAGTTGGATGTGAAAGACATCTATTGTTCAAAATGAATTGTTCTTTACTATTTATTATCCATTTATTATTGAAATTATAGTATACTCCTAATATAGCTATCGAAAATTCGAAATTATTAGATTAGAAACAAAGAAAAAAACAATATATATAATGTTATTTTGTCAAAAAAAAATTGTTTAATGATTCGTAGAATTTAATACAAAGAAGTCTTATTTTACTGGATCAACTTGTAGACTGTCTTTTATGATTGATACCAAAATAAAATAGTGTTTTTGGTCTAATTATTCTTTCTTGCTCTAGAGCGGGGAATTTTTGTAATGCATACTAAATAATAAAGAAAATTTGCAGTTTCTATATTGTCAAAAAATTTTACTTAAAAGTAATGGGTGTGTTCATTAATAGTTTCAATGGATCATCTCATCTTATTTGAACAATTGTAACTTCGTGACTTGAAATATTTGAAGTATTTGGCAAAAAATTAAGAATAGAAAAATAAAATTCTATTTCCGTTTTGGATATTTAAATTTGTTATTAACTGATCCTTTTGAAAAGAGATAAGAGCTGGTGAATCAGAAAAATTAATTAGGAATTTAATATACTTTTTTATGGAATATACATATCAATATTCATGGATCATACCGTTCATCTCACTTCCAATTCCTATCTTAATAGGAGTGGGCCTTCTACTTTTTCCGACGGCAACCAAAAACCTTCGACGTATGTGGTCTTTTCCGAGTATTTTATTGTTAAGTATAGTTATGATTTTTGCAGTTTATCTGTCTATTGATCAAATAAATACTAGTTATATCTATCAATATGTATGGTCTTGGACTATCAATAATGATTTTTCTTTAGAGTTGGGCTACTTGATCGATCCACTTACTTGTATTATGGCAATATTAATCACGACTGTTGGAATTATGGTTCTTATTTATAGTGACAATTATATGTCTCATGATCAAGGATATTTGAGATTTTTTGCGTATATGAGTTTGTTCAATACGTCAATGTTGGGATTAGTTACTAGTTCGAATTTGATCCAAATTTATATTTTTTGGGAATTGGTTGGAATGTGTTCTTATCTATTAATAGGTTTTTGGTTCACTCGACCTACTGCGGCGAATGCTTGTCAAAAGGCATTTGTAACTAATCGCGTAGGGGATTTTGGTTTATTATTAGGAATTTTAGGTCTTTATTGGACAACGGGGAGTTTTGAATTTCGGGATTTATTTAAAATATTCAATAACTTGATTGATAATAATGAGGTTAATTTATTATTTGTTACTTTGTGCGCCGTCCTATTATTTGCAGGTGCAGTTGCTAAATCTGCTCAATTTCCTCTTCATGTATGGTTACCTGATGCTATGGAGGGTCCTACCCCCATTTCGGCTCTTATACATGCTGCTACCATGGTAGCAGCGGGAATTTTTCTTGTTGCTCG
>NW_026124865.1:0-2500 GCF_025177605.1 Cucumis melo
AAGAACGACGTTCCGCGGAATATATGACCCATGCTCCTTTAGGTTCTTTAAATTCCGTGGGGGGCGTAGCTACCGAAATTAATGCAGTCAATTATGTCTCTCCTAGAAGTTGGTTAGCTACCTCTCATTTTGTTCTAGGATTCTTCCTATTCGTAGGTCATTTATGGCATGCAGGAAGGGCTCGTGCAGCTGCCGCAGGATTTGAAAAAGGAATTGATCGTGATTTTGAACCTGTTCTGTTCATGACTCCTCTTAACTGAGACAGGCGATCTAATGCTTGAAGTCAAAATCAATTGGATTCCACCATACATATCAGGTTGGACAGATCGGGTTATATTTTAAAAGTCCTCCTTTTTCCTTTCTTCATTTCTATCTAATCTTTTTTTCTGTTTTGGCTCGGCTATCACACCTAGCCGAGCCATTCCCTTTTATGATACTGAGCCGGGCAAAACCAATAAAATAAAGAAACAAATTGATTCGCCGAACAAAAGGAGAGAGAGGGATTCGAACCCTCGATAGTTCTTTGTTTCGAACTATACCGGTTTTCAAGACCGGAGCTATCAACCACTCGGCCATCTCTCCGAAAGATAATTTCTATTTTATTTATATTCCATCCCATCGAATAGAAGATTGACATATAAGTTGCTACCATTACTGTCTATACTATAGACAAATATAAGGCGTGAATCTATAAGTCTATCTCTATACATATAGATATATATGATCCAGTATACCCCTTTTTGTGAAGTAAAAAAAGACTACCCCGCAATCCCATGCATGCTAAAGTATTAAAAAAGTAAGAAGTAATATAGAATCAATGGATTTATGGTAAAATCCCTCCCTGATACATTTTATCAAAATTTTGGCTGGCTGGTAAAGGGATCAAATGGTATATTTTGTTGGTAGATTGGAGGATTAGAAACATGACTATTGCTTTCCAATTGGCTGTTTTTGCATTAATTGTTACTTCATCAATCTTACTGATTAGTGTGCCCGTTGTATTTGCTTCTCCTGAAGGTTGGTCGGGTAACAAAAATGTTGTATTTTCCGGTACATCATTATGGATTGGATTAGTCTTTCTGGTGGGTATCCTTAATTCTCTTATCTCTTGAACCTCTTCGTTCTCGATACAAAAATGAAACGACCCTCCCCTAATTCTTTCGAATTGTGAGAGACATTAAAATACAATATAAGTCCTAAAAATGAAAAATGCAAATAAAGAAAAAAATTTAGAGGGAGGGGGTCTCTTTCTTGTATTGTCAAAATTGAATATATCTCACATAATTCATATAAAAATAATATATTTGAAAGTATATAATAATACTTAGATATTGATAATAGAGAAACTATATATTATATATAATTATATAGACAAAAATATATAATTATCTTTATTTAGTTATAAAGATGAATTCCAAATATTAGAAAAATAAATAGTATAGTATAAAAATATATTATATAATAACTATATAATTGGTTAAATCTATATATATATTATATAAAAATAGCCTAATTATACTCTAACCTAGTATTAATAGCCTAGTATAAGAGGATAGCTCTGCACTGATCTATACTATAGATTGCAGATAAAAAAAAATGCGGATATAGTTGAATGGTAAAATTTCTCCTTGCCAAGGAGAAGATGCGGGTTCGATTCCCGCTATCCGCCCAGGATGAGGATAATGGGTTAATGTTTTTCATTTAATAGGATAAATTTTTAAGTATAGTCGACCGTGATAGTATAGTGGTTCTATCCTCCCCCCTTCTTTTCCTCCCATCTGGAAAGAAAAAAAGCGAATATTATATAGTAATTAATTAATAGTTACCAAGATCAAACCTCAATTTTTTTAGACAAAAAAATTTTGCGGAGACAGGATTTGAACCCGTGACTTCAAGGTTATGAGCCTTGCGAGCTACCAAGCTGCTCTACCCCGCGATAAAGAGAAGAACTGTGAACTAATAGACAAACAAAGATTGAATGCACCCCTATACCATATCTGTACAAATAGAATAGTCCATTTATACAGAATGGTAAAGGGGTCCCTCTATAATCATAGAAATTAATAGAAAGAGATATTTGAATCCTTACCAACTTGATCTTGTTGCCCCAGGCAACAAGCATGCATGAACCATTTCACGAAGTATGTGTCCAGAGAGCCCAAAGTCTCGATAGTTAGCTCTCGGTCTTCCGGTTAAAAAACAACGTCGATGAAGACGTGTGGGTGCACTATTACGCGGTGGGGATTGTAACTTTCCATGAATTTCCCATTTCTCACTCAACGATGGAACTTTGCTTATTTCTTGTTTTAAGGATCGACGAATCAAATGATATTTTTGTTCCAATTTTTGCCTCTTCTTCTCCCTCTGAATTAAACTTTTCCTTGCCATAATGATTCAATTCCTAGTAGTATCAATGATACAAGTCGGATCCTAGATGTAGAAATATAAGAAGGAAGATCTCCTTCTCCATCGAAAGAAATGATATTTTCGCGGATACAAC
>NW_026124865.1:7500-17500 GCF_025177605.1 Cucumis melo
CTGATGCGGACAACAAAGAATTATAACAAATATAAAAATATCCAAATTTCTAACTAATACTAGCTAAATATAATAGCTATATATTTATACAAAATATAAAAAATTCATTTATATTTGAAAATATTTATCAAAAGAAAAGTTTAATAATAGCATAGCAGTTAATATTTAAAATAAAGAAATAAAAAAAAATAAAGAAAAAAAAAAAAATAGAGTTTTCTTATTTGAAACGCCTTGTGATCTTCAACCAATTTTGGGCTTCAATATAATTACCGGGAGTAAGCGCTATAGCTTGTTTCCAATACTCAGCGGCTTGATTGAACCAAGCCTCCGCAATTTCAGAATCTCCCTGTCGAATGGCCTGTTCTCCCCGGTCGGAATAGGCAGGTAAATTCCTTCCCTTAGAACCGTACTTGAGAGTTTCCTACCTCATACGGCTCAACAGTCAATTCTTTTGCTGTCCCATATTTAAAAAAATTTATCATATCTAATCTAATTGAATGAAATTTTTCATAGATCTAGCCCATTTTTTTTTCTCGAGTTAAGCAAAAGCGGTTAATTATATAAGTTTCAAACTTCAATTTTGCTGAATAATTAAATAAGTTTTATCTTTTCTCCCACCTTCAGAAGAATAAAGCATAGGCATTCCACCCACTATCGTTACAATTTTCTGAAAGATAACTATCTCGGTTTCATCTAGAAATTTATATAGAATCCTTGAAAAAGACTTTCCTTCATAAGAAAGAAAAGACTTACTGTCTTTGGGATCTGATGCTACACCGCTGCTCAATATTGTAGGGGATCCACCCTATTACATAAGTGGATTCCTTCATTTTGATCTTATATCATGATATAAGTAAGCAGTTTTTATTGTATCGGCCAAAAACCTGACTAATTGATCTTTACGGTGCTTCTTCTATCAATTAGATCCTTTATCCATAGAATAAAGTATCTAGGCATACCTATTTCTTCATATTTCTGCTTCTATGAAGTTTCTTTCTTTGCTACAGCTGATACAAATCGTTAGTTTGGACAATACATATGTAGAAAGCCTATTTTTTTTAGTATTTATTAGCGAATTTTCTCTTTTTTTTCTTTCTATAGTGGAGATAGTCGCACGTAATGACAGATCACAGCCATATTATTAAAAGCTTGTGGTAAGAACGGGTTTCGTTCTAGTGCCCGAAAATAATATTCCAAAGCTTTTGTATGTTCTCCGTTCCTTGTGTGGATAAGACCTATGTTATAGAGTATATAACTTCGATCATAGGGATCGATTTCTAGTCGCATAGCTTCATAATAATTCTGTAGAGCTTCCGCATAATTTCCTTCGGATTGAGCCGACATCCGTTACGGTCGTTCGTTATTCCATTGAAAGAATCTCCGTTCCAGAACCGTACGTGAGATTTTCATCTCATACGGCTCCCCCTTTATCTGATGCGCATAATGAGATGAGAATAATACATGAAATCAAAAAACATTGAAATACTCTCATTATGAACTCATGGGACTAGCGTTTTTACAAAAAATCTCTAGCCAACCTTCCTGTAAAAGATCTTTTCTTAACATCAAGCATGGTTTACTAGATAAAAATAAAAATGGTAACTCTAACAATTTCTTTGTCCTCAACGCCTCTAAATTTCCAGGAATTAGTCACTTCAACAGTCTTCGATGGTTATACAGGTATCCAAAATACAAACGAGATGGATGTTTGTTGTCCCAACCATTTTTCTAAGTTCCGATCCCGATAAGGAAAAGGTATAATTTATAACAAAGTTTTCGTGTTGTTGATTCCTAGGTGTAGTGCTTCTTCCCCTCTGCTACCTATTTTTACTAGTGAATATTTTTACTAGTGGAGTAGGGTTGACTTAATCCATAGGTTACACCTTTCGCTTAATACTAGAATCGACAATTCTAGCATCTAAGGTTACATTAATCGGGGATACACGACAGAAGGAATTTTTTGATTTTCAAATTGCACCTCCAAGAAGCGTAGATTTATTTCAATTATTGTTTTCTTTCTATCCCGAATACTGTGTCTTTCTACTAAGACGGAGAGCGGTAAAGAAAATTGAAAAAAAAAAAAATCAAATCGCACCATCTCTGTAATAGGTGAATGCCTCTTTTTCCCCGGAAGTTGTCGGAATTATTCGTAATAAGATATTGGCTACAATTGAAAAGGTCTTATCGATAAAATTTCCATTTATCCCACCAGATCTAGGCATCGGTAACAACCCCATTCTATAATTTCTTTTAATTACCTCTCGTGAGAAAATGATCCCACAAACAAAGGAATTGCATAGTACGAAATAACATAAAAACGGATTCATTAAAAAATCCCACTCGATATTAAAATTGTTTCTTTTTGATTTCACAGGAATCAATAAAAGAGAAGAAATATTTCAATCCGGTTAAATTTCATCCAAATGTAGTAGGATCAGAATGAAGAGAACTATTCTGATTTCAGCGAAGTTGAAGAAAAAAAGAATTTTATTTATCTGACTGGGGTAATTCTAGAAGTTTTTTGATTGAATTATGATACAAAAAAGAGCAAAAAGAATCGAATAATCATTCTATGATTCATAACTTGTGACTAGATATATGTATGGGATAAACAGTTGTTGGTGAAAAATCGAAAACTGTAAAAGTCGAATTTTTAGAAAAAAGGAATCATAGTTTAAAAAACTAAATAGAATCATGAGCTAAAAGTATCCATTAAACATAGTTAAAAAAAAATTATTTGTATAGTTAGAATTGGTTGGACGTGCCTATCAAAAAAAAAATTGAATATTAATGACTCACTATTAACTCGGTTTCTGGGCCATAATCATTCTGTAGGAGAGATGGCCGAGTGGTTGAAGGCGTAGCATTGGAACTGCTATGTAGGCTTTTGTTTACCGAGGGTTCGAATCCCTCTCTTTCCGTACTAATTCAACAATGTTACTGACCACAATGTATCAAATCAAATAACAATCGATACTATTATTCCAACGGTTAGACCTTTATGGATTCTTTATTTCGAATTTTTGTGGTACGGAAACGAAAAGACTGGAAAGAATGCACAAGAGATGAAAATCCCCCTACCGATCAATGATAGATGAATGATAGAAAAATTTCCGGATCAAAACCTTACTTTCCTTCGGTCTCTTTACTTAGACTTCGGCGAAGGGGAGGACGAAATTGTCCGAACCCTTGTTTTTTAGTTAGGTTTAAGTCTGACGAGAATAATATTCTACAACGAGCAATTCATTTATTTTTAAACTGACCCATTTACTATCTATTATTTGATTGACTAATCCTTTATATTGCAATGGCTGAAGAGTCAAATGTTTTGGCAATTCCTGAGGGGGGGATGAATCAAGATAATTTTGAATCAGTGTTCTCGATTTTTTTTCATCTTTTGCTGTAATAATATCTCGGGGTTTGCACCGATAACTTGGTATATCCACTATAGAACCATTAACTAAAATATGTCTATGATTAACTAATTGTCGGGCTTGAGGAATAGTCGAAGCCATACCCAATCGAAAAAGGATGTTATCCAAACGCATTTCAAGTAATTGTAGTAAAACTTGACCCGTTGATCCTTTGGCTTTTCCGGCGATACGAACGTATTTAAGTAATTGTCGTTCTGTAAGACCATAATGAAAACGCAATTTTTGTTTTTCTTCTAAACGAATACGATATTGAGATTTTTTACCGGAACGCGATTGGTTTTTAAGATCGTTTCCGGTTTTGGGCCTTTTACTAGTTAGTCCCGGTAAAGCCCCCAGACGGCGTATTTTTTTGAAACGAGGCCCTCTGTAACGCGACATAAAGACTCCTTATTTTATTTTATTTAAATTTCATAAACATTTTATTTTATTTAAATTTCATAAACTTAAATGAAAACTAAATGATAAATATTATAAATGAAGTGAAATCCAGTAAAGTATTGTACTACAAAACAAAGAATAATTAGATAACTTGGATCAATATCCGGATCCTATTGTATATGTAAATGATATAAAAAAGTAAGAGTTCCTTTCTTGATTTGTTCTACAGAAATAGAACCCCTCCTTTAGTCATAAAGGTAAGTAAGTTCCTACGACATCATAGATCGGTGACCTTTGAAAAAGGGTAAGAAGTCGTTTCTTTATTTATTTGATTTATCAATTATGTCAAAAATAAAATCAATAGAGAAAAGCCGGCTATCGGAATCGAACCGATGACCATCGCATTACAAATGCGATGCTCTAACCTCTGAGCTAAGCGGGCTCACATAACAGAAATGTTACATGCATAGTAATTTACTAAATTACTGGGATCTTAGCTATTCCTAATTAATATGAATATAGAATCTAATTTCATTTCAAATAAATATTCAATATTGGAATTGTTCTATTATAGAACATAATAATTAATATAACGATTAATAGAATATAGCGATAGAAAATTTTGATCTATTTATCAAATGGATGTGTATCAATAATTAATGTGTTAATCTTAATTGCATTTAATGCAATTGAGATGATAATGAAGCGTTTCTATGTTTTCATTCTGAAAGGTGGAAGATAAGACGAACAAGGGAATCGACCGTTTAAGTATTAAATTTTTTACTAAAAAAATAATAGAAAGAGGGGCAAATATATATGTTCATATATCTATCTATATTGATATATATTGAATTGCAGATACAGAAATGATAGAATCATTTTGGATCGGAACAAATATGGGTCTCCGATAGAGAAGAGAGAGATGAAAGAAGATAGACAAGAAATCCAATAGGAGGAAACACTTTTCAATAGAGGAATCGGTATTCTAATGACTTGAGTGGTTCCAGTATAATACAAATGAAAGAAAACGGGGAAGGACATCATAATGCGATACTAATCTTAAAAGAGGGGGATATGGCGAAATCGGTAGACGCTACGGACTTAATTAGATTGAGCCTTGGTATGGAAACCTACTAAGTGATAACTTTCAAATTCAGAGAAACCCTGGAATTAAAAATGGGCAATCCTGAGCCAAATCCTTTTTTCCGAAAAAAAAGGGTAGGTGCAGAGACTCAATGGAAGCTGTTCTAACAAATGGAGTTGACGACGTTGCGTTAGTAAAGGAATGAATCCTTCCATCGAAACTCCAGAAACGATGAAAGATAAACGTATTACGTACTGAAATACTATATTGATTAATGACAACTCGAATCTCTATTTTTTATATATTTCTATAATTTTTTATATTTATATTTATATATATATATAAAATTATATATAAAAATGAACGAATTGTTATGAATCGATTCCAAGATCTACAAGTTGAAAAAATAATCGAATATTCATTGATCAAATCATTTACTCCATCATAGTCTGATAGATCTTTTGAAGAATTGATTAATCAGATCGAATAGAATAAAGATAGAGTCCCATTCTACATGTCAATAACGACAAAAATGAAATTTATAGTAAGAGGAAAATCCGTCGACTTTTAAAATCGTGAGGGTTCAAGTCCCTCTATCCCCAAAACCCTAAAAAGGCCCGTTGGCCTCTTTAATTATTTATCCGTTCATTAGCAATTCAGACTTTGTTATGTTTCTCATTCATTCGACTCTTTCACAAGCGTATTTGAGCGGAAATTTGATTTCTTATCACAAGGCTTGTGGTATATATTCTATATGATAGACGTACAAACGAACATCCTTGCGCAAGTAATCTGTGAAATTTGAATGATTAACTGTCTACTGTACTGAAACTTCGAAAGGCTTATCCAAGCCCTGAAATTTCGTATATCTTCAAAAAGAAGACTTTGGAATACCTTTTTTCTTATTTACAATTGACATAGACCAAAGTCATCTATTAAAATAAGGATAATGTGTCGGAAATGGCCGGGATAGCTCAGTTGGTAGAGCAGAGGACTGAAAATCCTCGTGTCACCAGTTCAAATCTGGTTCTTGGCACATCATGAATTTGTATGAGTATCTATTCTACGGATTCATTAATAATATAGATCATGAAAAATACTGATACATGATGATGTCTGGAAATCTACCCTTTAACTAAACTATATATATTTTTTACTCTATTTATAGATGTCGAAAATAGACAAGTAAAGATAAAGAGGATATTTATAGAAATATGTAAAGGATGTATATAGATATGTAAAAGAAAAGAATTTTCTTTTGTTTCCTCTTCTTTTTTATTTGTTCATACTCTGTCTCCTGGCGTTCAATTCCTATTTTATACATATTTGAAAGTTTCAATTAGTTCCTTATAAGACCCAAAAGTCTAGTCTAGGGGAGTTGAAAGGCGGGAATGGCCAAGATTCATCTCAGATACAGTACAAATAGAATCCGATTCTCTTTTCATATTATATTTCTTCATTTCACCCTATGTGACTTTTTAAAGCACATCTATAAGTCATATGCGTGATACATAGTTCATAATGCAGAACTCATTTAGTTCATCCTATTAGCTTGTGGCTCATCCAAAATAAGTATCTTACAAATTGGATAATCTCACCAAATCTCTAATTGTATTTTTTTTAATCAATAATAATAAGATGAATGAGACTTCAATTACTATGCTATATCTATAAGAGAACGTAAAAATGTATTTGAATATCTTGAGTTGTCGAAGTGAAGATTAGTTTCGTATTATTTAATGAGCATCTTGTATTTCATAAAAATTGGGGGCAATATAATCCTTACGTAAGGGCCATCCTACCCAACTTTCAGGCATTAAGATACGCTTTAGACGTGGATGATTATCATAAGAAATTCCCAACATATCATAAGATTCCCTTTCTGGAAAATCCGCACTTTTCCAAACCCAGAAAACAGACGGAATTTTAGGATTTATCCTTGCGGCAAATACTTTTATGCATACCTCTTCCGGTTGATCTATACCATACTCGATTCTCGTAAGATGATACACACTAGCTAACAGTCCGCCTGGTGCTACATCATAAGCACATTGGGAACGTAGATAATTGTAACCATATACATATAAAATGACTGCAATGGAATGCCATTCCTCGGGCTTTATTTGTAAAGTCTCTATTCCTTGGTAATCGAAACCCAAAGATCTATGAACCAGTCCATGTTTGACTAGCCAAGAAGACAAATTACCCTGCATCTTCTCCCCCCCCCATTTTTTTATTTTTATTTGTATAAGTATTTCCCATTTACAATGAAAAATTGATGAAGATTCACTCGTTCTTTGCTTTGTTATTCTGTACAAAAAAAGTATACGGCCTAATTTACTAATTCGTAGGAAGAGACTGCACTTTTGTATTTGAAAAAAGTTTCAGGAGGGATGATCTCTGAAGTAGATGATGGTTGATAGAGTAATCCTTGATCGTAATTTCCAGTATTAGTACTTGGGCCAACATGAAATTTGTGATTGGTAGTAAAACACCGATTTTCCTCTTGAGACTTAATTCGATCTTCATAGATTTCTCGAGATATTTTCTTACGAAGTTTTGTTATAGCATCTATAACAGCCTCGGGTTTAGGCGGACAACCCGGCAAATACACATCGACAGGAATTAACTTATCGACTCCCCGAACAGTACTATAAGAATCGGTACTGAACATCCCTCCTGTAATTGTACATGCTCCCATAGCAATAACATATTTTGGTTCAGGCATTTGCTCATATAATCTTACTAAAGAAGGAGCCATTTTCATTGTTACCGTACCCGCTGTTAAAATTAAGTCTGCCTGTCTAGGACTAGATCTTGGTACCAGTCCATAACGATCAAAGTCGAATCGTGAACCTATTAATGAAGCGAATTCAATGAAGCAACAACTGGTACCATAGAGAAGCGGCCATAAACTGGAGAGTCTTGACCAATTTGAAAGATCATTTGATGTAGTTGAAATAACTGAAGTTTGGGTTGTTCGATCAAGTAAGGGAAACTCGATGGAATTCATAACTGTCTCAATGTTTTTTTTAATTGTCTGAATATTCAAAAACTAAGACCATTCCAATGCTCCTTTTCGCCATGCATAAACTAAACCGACAATTAGGATAAGCACGAAAATTAAAGCTTCTATAAAGACGGATACCCCTAATACATCAAAACTCATTGCCCACGGATAAAGAAAAACTGTTTCAACATCAAAAACAACAAAAACTAGAGCAAACATATAATAACGGATTCTAAATTGTACCCAAGCATCGCCCATTGGTTCTATTCCCGATTCATAACTCGAAAGTTTCTCTGGCTCTTTGCTAAGAGGGGCTAAAACTCCAGAAATTAGAAATGCCAAAATAGGAATAAGACTTGATATTATTAGAAATACCCAGAAAATATCATATTCGTAAAGCAGAAACATAAACGTACTCCTATCAATGTGGAAAATATACCGGATTAGTCGATCGGTACATGTCTCGTTTGAAGATTCATCCACTATAATCCTATTTATATAATATCTATTATATCCATAATAAATATATATTAAATATTATATATTTATATAGAGAGGATACATATAGTCGGAATTTCCATTTAGGAACTTTTAGTGATTGAAGAAGGAAAGAGAAGACGACTACTTTAGTTTTGTGCTTTACTAGATAAGGTATACCAACAGAAAAGCCTATTTGAGAATGTTTACAATGAAAGTTACCAAAGATCTTCGTTTCTCAAACTCTAGCTTGTCCACAAATAAAATACAGTAAGTCGTTCCTAGATCCATGTGATTTACTAGTGCATTCGATTTGCATTGGGTTATGGTGGAGTTTTTAACCGGTTTCATGTCATGATTTTGACTCCAAAAATTTACTAGAATTGGGTAGGTATCCCAAAGAAAAGAAGTATTACTAATTTCTTGATTTTGTATGGGAAAATAGGAAAATTTTCATATGTAATTCATCTACAAAGATAAGACATTAATGATGAACCAAATCAAGTGGCCAATTACAAACAATACAAACAATAATGAGGAAAGGAAAACGATTCTATTTTTGAATTATTAATAATATAGGGCTATACGGACTCGAACCGTAGACCTTCTCGGTAAAACAGATCAAACTTATTATTATCAAAATGATTTGAACTGTTTCAAAGACCCAACATGCATTTTTTTGCATTGGGCTCTTTCATTAACTGTTATAAATAAGTTAGTCTACCATATTTTTTCTTGACAGAAAGAAAGGGAGATGGTTCCATGTGCTCTGATTCATTATTTTGATTCGAATCTCGGAGCACTACCAAAGTTTTTCAAAGAAGGGGTTATCCTGACGTAGGTATGCTTCTGACCTAGATCAACTTAAGTTAAATGGAATCTCTATCGTCCTGCTTCTGCTTAAAGAATAAAATATGAAACTTCATACACCTTAAAGTTGTTCATAAGATAGGACGAAAGATCATTTTTTTTGAGGTCCTGATACTCATTATGCCTAGCATTGAATAGACTGGGTATTCACCTTATCAATATCTCAAATCAATGATGGATTTTTTTAGTGCCTAAATGGGGCACTCGATTCGGACCGAACTTTTTGTCAGGCTACTGTTCTCTTGTTTTGTTCCCTAAAAGTAATAGAGTAAGACATCGATTTCTCAATAAGATCAACTTTTTTGATTACATGATGTACTTCTCTGAAAAACATTGGCGCGCGTGTAAACGAGGTGCTCTACCAACTGAGCTATAGCCCTTGTGATACATATCTTATCATGTAGATAATTTCTTGTCAAGATGAATATTCTATAATCTATTTTGTTGATTTGTTTGATTGGTATTGCTTATCAATAATATTCGATTTATAATCTATCGATGTGATAGGGCTCATTTTTTTTTCTTTGTGATGATAAATGACCTACTTAACTCAGTGGTTAGAGTATCGCTTTCATACGGCGGGAGTCATTGGTTCAAATCCAATAGTAGGTAGAACTTATTAGATACCACAGAAGCAATGGTATCTAATAAGTTTTTCTACTCAACTTTGTTCTAGTGATTTTCTATCTTTTCCATCCGACTCTATATTTATTTCATTTTTTAATTGTAATTCTTTTTTCCATGAAA
>NW_026124865.1:22500-26753 GCF_025177605.1 Cucumis melo
AGTTACAATTCTAGTTACAGTACTGTTGATGATTTAGTCGGCATTCGGAATTTCATATCTGATGACACTTTTTTAGTTAGGGATAGTAATAGCTGCAGTTATTCCATCTATTTGGATATTGAAAATCAAATTTTTGAGATTGACAATGATCCTTCTTTTGTAAGTGAACTAGAAAGTTCTTTTTATAGTTTTCGGAACTCTACTTATCAAAATAATGTATCTAAGAGTGATGATTCCCACTATGATCAGTACATGTATGATACTAAATATAGTTGGAATAATCACATTAATAGTTGCATTGACAGTTATCTTTGGACTCAAATCTGTATTGATAGTTACATTTTAAGTGGTAGTCACAATTACAGTGACAGTTACATTTATAGTTCTATTTGTGCTGAAGGTGGAAATAGTAGTCAAAGTGAGAGTTTCAGTATAAGAACTAGCACGCATAGAAAAAATTTAACTACAACAGAACGTTCTAATGATCTAGATCTAACTAAAAAATACAGGCATTTGTGGGTTCAATGCGAAAATTGTTATGGATTAAATTATAAGAAAATTTTTAAATCAAAAATGAATATTTGTCAACAATGTGGATACCATTTGAAAATGAGTAGTTCAGATAGAATCGAACTTTTGATTGATCCAGGTACTTGGGACCCTATGGATGAAGACATGGTCTCTTTGGATCCCATTCAATTTGATTCGGAGAATCAACTTTATACTTATAAAGATCGTCTTTCTTCTTATCAAAGAAAGACAGGATTAACTGAGGCTATTCAAACAGGCACAGGTAAATTAAATGATATTCCAGTAGCAATTGGGGTTATGGATTTTCAGTTTATAGGGGGTAGTATGGGATCCGTAGTAGGAGAGAAAATCACCCGTTTGATCGAGTATGCTACCAATCAATTTTTACCTCTTATTTTAGTGTGTGCTTCGGGAGGAGCACGCATGCAAGAAGGAAGTTTGAGCTTGATGCAAATGGCAAAAATATCTTCCGCTTTATATGATTATCAATCAAATAAAAAATTATTCTATGTAGCAATCCTTACATCTCCTACTACTGGTGGGGTGACAGCTAGTTTTGGTATGTTGGGGGATATCATTATTGCCGAACCGAATGCCTACATCGCATTTGCGGGTAAAAGAGTAATTGAACAAACATTGAATAAGGCAGTCCCTGAGGGTTCACAGGAGGCTGAATCTTTATTCGATAAGGGCTTATTCGATCTAATCGTACCACGTAATCCTTTAAAAGGTGTTGTGAGTGAGTTATTTCAGCTCCACGCTTTCGTTCCCTCGAATCAAAATTCAATCAAGTAAAGCCTTACTTAACTTAAAAAATGAATTCTTTTTTTTTTTATTTCTTCCGCAAAATTTGGCACGGGGAAGAAAATGAATTTCATGCTCCCTTCTTAACATTACATGTGTATATATACTTCAACTATAGCAAATAGCGGCATAGAGTCTTGCATCTTTCTACATCTCTAGCGGATCTCTAGTTTTACTAAGAATCCTTGTTGTTGGATCGGATTATAACTACCTTTTTGGGAATTTGTACGAAAATCTTTATGAAATTTTATTAAAAAAAAATGCTAAGACAAGATAATAACTAAAATAATGCAAACGTCTATTATGATACATATATCTCATGTCGAAAGATGAGTAAGTCCATTTATTTAATTCGACATTCCTCATTCCTTTTCTATATATACTCACGTAGATATTACTTAGTATAATTATATATTGAATTAGTATAATTATAAGATACCTTTTATAACAATCAATAAATAACAGGTAAAACTATTAATATAACAATGAAAATATTAAGTCGAGGTATCCATTCTATGACAACTCTCACCACCTTACCCTCTATTTTTGTGCCTTTAGTGGGCCTAGTATTTCCGGCAATTGCAATGGCTTCTTTATTTCTTCATGTTCAAAAAAACAAGATTTTTTAAATATGCTGTCTATTTTTTTTTTTCAAAACTTAGACTTTGACGATAACACAGCTATCTATTTAGTAGACTAGAATCTAACATGTGGCTTACTCCAAACATAAGCGATTATACATACGTAAACATGATATCTGAGGAAATCAATTAGAAGTATTTCAAAATAGAAAATAGATAAGTTTCAAAATAGAAAATAGATAAGAGATCGGGCGACAAATGTTTGAGATATAAAATCAATATACCTATATGGATGTAGGTATCTATAGGGAATCATATAAAGGTGATGTTATTATTTTAGATCTAAGTAATTCGATGAATTACTTAGATCTAAAGTAAAGGTTCACATCAAAATAGTGCTAGTTGATTAGAGTTACTTCGGAAACAAAAAAAGTAAAATAGATTTTTTTTGATTCTCTTAATTCCAATAAAATGCAACGAGATCTAGTATGAATTGGCGATCAGAACGTATATGGATAGAATTTATAAGAGGATCTCGAAAAATCAGCAATTTCTGCTGGGCCTTTATCCTTTTTTTAGGTTCATTAGGGTTTTTATTGGTTGGAACTTCCAGTTATCTTGGTAGGGATTTGATAGCTTTATTTCCGTCTCAGCAAATAATTTTTTTTCCACAGGGGATCGTAATGTCTTTCTATGGGATTGCCGGTCTCTTTATTAGCTCCTATTTGTGGTGCACAATTTTGTGGAATGTAGGTAGCGGTTATGATCGATTCGATAGAAAAGAAGAAATAGTGTCTATTTTTCGTTGGGGGTTTCCTGGAAAAAATCGTCGAATCTTCCTACGATTCCTTATGAAAGACATTCAGTCCATCAGAATAGAAGTTAAAGAGGGTATTTATGCACGTCGTGTCCTTTATATGGAAATAAGAGGCCAAGGGGCCATTCCCTTGACGCGTACCGATCAGAATCTGACCCCACGAGAAATTGAGCAAAAGGCTGCCGAATTGGCCTATTTCTTGCGTGTACCAATTGAAGTTTTTTGAAAAATGAAGTTCAGAATGAATTTTGTTCGTAGCAAGAGGGATAAAACTGAAATGAAAGAATAGTCTTTTTTATAGACCATAGTAATAGTATAATAACTTAACTGGAATTTCTTCAGAATGCTCATTTGACCCAAAGCAGACGTATACGGAACAGCCAGAAAACTTTCTTTGTCCGAAATTTTGATCCGTATGTAAATCAACTGCACAGTAACAAAAAAAAGTGGATTCTTTGTTATTTTCTTTCTGTATTATTTCGAAATTCAAGGATTAACTAATAAATCACAAATCAAAAACTAAAAAACAGGGAATGGATTCATAATAGTATGCATATGACTTGTAATAGAACTTATGTTTGATATAAATATTAGTAGTGTAGAGAGTTAACGAATGAAGTGAGTTCATTAAAAAATAAAAGACGAAAAAATGGAAAAAAAGAAAGCATTCATTCCCCTTCTATATCTTGCATCTATAGTATTTTTGCCCTGGTGGATCTCTCTTTCATTTAATAAAAGCCTAGAATCTTGGGTTACTAATTGGTGGAATACTGGTCAATCCGAAATTTTTTTGAATGATATTCAAGAAAAGAGTATTATAAAAAAAGTTCTAGAATTAGAGGAACTCTTTCTCTTGGACGAAATGCTAAAGGAATACCCAGAAACACATCTACAAAAGCTTCGTATCGGAATCTACAAAGAAACGATCCAATTGATCAAGATGCACAATGAGGATCGTATCCATATGATTTTGCACTTCTCGACAAATATAATCTGTTTCGTTATTCTAAGTGGTTATTCTATTCTTGGTAATGAAGAACTTGTTATTCTTAACTCTTGGGTTCAAGAGTTCCTATATAACTTAAGCGACACAATAAAAGCTTTTTCTATTCTTTTATTAACTGATTTATGTATAGGATTTCATTCACCCCATGGTTGGGAACTAATGATTGGTTCTGTCTACAAAGATTTTGGATTTTCTCATAACGATCAAATTATATCCGGTCTTGTTTCCACTTTTCCAGTCATTCTTGACACAATTTTAAAATATTGGATCTTCCGTTATTTAAATCGTGTATCTCCCTCACTTGTAGTGATTTATCATTCAATGAATGACTGAAAAATATAATGTTTGTTACTTTGTACATAAGTAAAACATTCAAAATTGTACTTATTCCTTCTACCCATCGCGAAGGATGCCTCCTATATTCGAGTAACTTTATTTCAGTAAATAGCAGAATCATGGATAGGGAACTATACTAGGGACCTACCTAATTTTATTGTAGAAATTTTTGGGCTCA
>NW_026124866.1:0-12500 GCF_025177605.1 Cucumis melo
ATTTCTCACTAAGAAAGTGGAATATTCTGTTGATCAACTCTTACCAAATGAACATTTCATAATAGAAATTAATGAATTTTTTTGGTATCTCTTGAGGATTTATTAAGTAAAATTCTCATTTACATGGTCTCATAACCAATCATTCATGATTGGCCAAATCATTCATGCAAATAATATCCAAATACCAAATTTTACCCCTATATACCCTCCGTAAAGTAAAAGAAGCTCTTGGGAAGATCAAAGAAAGAACCTGTTCTTGCTCCGTAAAGAATTCTTCCAATAATTCCGAATTTAACCTTTTAAAAAGAGCACGTACAGTACTTTTGTGTTTACGAGCCAAAGTTTTAACACAAGAAAGGCGAAGTATATATTGGATTCGATACAAATTCTTTTTTTTTGAGGATCCTCTGTAATAATGAGAAAGATTTCTGGATATACGCAAAAATCGATCAATAATATCAAAATCCGACGAATCGATCCAGTTCGGCTTACTAATGGGGATGTCCTAAGAGAATCGATCCAGTTCGGCTTACTAATGGGATGTCCTAAGACGTTACAAAATTTCGCTTTAGCCAATGATCCAAGCAGAGTAATAATAGGAACTAGTGTATCGAGTTTCTTGGTAGCATTATCTATTAGAAATGAATTTTCTAACATCTGAGTCCATACCACTGAAGTATTTAATCGAACACTTGAAATATAGCCCAAAAAGTCAAGAGAACGCTTGGATAATTGGTTTATATAGATCCTTTCTGGTTGTGACCACACATAAAAATGACATTGCCATAAATTGACAAAGTAATATTTCCACTTATTAATAAGAAGTGGCGTATCTTTTGAAACCAGAATAGATTTTGCTTGATATCTAACATAATGTATCAAAGGATCCTTGAAGATCCGTAAGATAGCCGAAAAATAATTAGCAAACACTTTGACAAGATGTTCGATTTTTCCATAGAAATATATTCGCTCAAAAAAGCCCCTATAAGAAGTTAATCGTATATGAGAAGATTGGTTACGTAGAAAAAGGAAAATGGATTCGTATTCACATACATAAGAATTGTATAGGAACAAGACTAATCTTCGATTTCTTTTTGAAAAAAAAGAAATCAATTTTTTTGAAGTACTAAGACTATTCAAATTACAATACTCGTGAAAAAAGAACCGTAATAAATGAAAAGAAGAGGCATCTTTCACCCAGGAGCGAAGGATTTGAACTAAAATTTCCAGATGGAGGGGATAGGGTATTAATACATCTGACACATAATTTAAATGTGGGAATTTATCCTCTAAAAAAGGAAATATTGAATGACTTGATCGTAAATTATAAGATTTTGCGATTTCTTCTTCTTTTAAGGAAGATACTAATCGTAGGGAAAATGGAATTTCCACAATGACTGCAAACCCTTCTGATAACATTTGAGAATACAAATTGTTATTGTACCCACAAAAAGGATTTTTGTTATAATAATTAGTCGACAAAAAAAAAAAATGATTCTGGTGATACATTCGAGTAATTAAATGTTTTACCATTAGTAAACTGGATTTTTTGTCATAACCAGAATTTTCCAACAAAATGGATCCATTTAAAAAATGATCATGAGAAAATGCGTAAATATACTCCCGAAAGATAAGTGGGTATAGGAAGTCACGTTGCCGAGATTTCTCAAGTTCTAAATATCCTTTAAATTCCGCCATTTAAAATTTCATTTGAACTGGGGATACGATAATGGGATTTATTGGGTTATCAAATGATACATAGTGCGATACAGTCAAAACAAGGTATTACAGTAAAATAAAGAATAATAATAGATACCTCGTAAATAGGTAAGACTTATCAACGGACTCTCTATCCTCTCTTTTCTTTTGTCATCTAATTGGTTTCTATTTTAGGATAAAAAAGATGGTTAGAAATCCTTTATTTTTTCAACCCAATCGCTCTTTTGATTTTGGAAAAAAACTCTTTATCAATATACTGCTTCTTCTACACATTCCCCTCTACCTCATAACGTAGAGTAACTAATAGTTAGGACTTAGAAAAAAATGGATAACTCACTCATAAGAAAAGTCCTTCCCGCATCAAGCACTAATATAGTTTTAACGTCTAATTAGATCGGCGAATCATTCAAATTAAGAACATAAGCCCGTTACTTTTTATTTCTCTATAATTGGAGCATAGTGCCCTATCCATTTATTCATTCGACCCGACTTTACTTTTTTTTCCGCATCAAGAATTCAAACAAGTTTGGCCTAATCTAGTAAGGTAAAAATATTACTAGAATTTTCCATTAATACGACATGCTGCTTTTTCCATTCATTCCTTTCAGGATCAGTCGCGGTCTTACAAACTCTACCGATAGTATGGACGAATCTGTTACTTCATAGAAATGTGTAAAAGATGCTAGCCGCACTTAAAAGCCGAGTACTCTACCATTGAGTTAGCAACCCCAAAATATGAAAAATTTTTCTGTGTAGATACAATCGGAATCAAAATAACAAAAGAAATGAAATTAGATGACGTAATCAAAATATTGCAATAAAAAAAACTTCTTATATCACTTACACAAAAGTAATTTTTTGTATCACAAAAAATACAATGAGACCATCATGTGCGTGAAAAGCAAGGGTCATGAAAGGGAGATAACTAGCTTCATTTATACACAATCGGATTATATTTGTTTGATACACTGTTGTCAATATTAATGTGAATAATGAAAAACGCCTATAATGGACAAAACAAAAGAATTATAAATGAATAAAAAACAAATGGAAATAACAATTTGAGTTGAATAACTATATTTAACTAGATAAAGTTAACAAAATAGAATAAGAGAAAATATTCTAATAATAATAAATTCTATTAAAATAATAGAAAAGAATTAAAAAAAACTACGTACTTAGATTGGCACTATAGAGATAATCAACATAGATAGACATAAAAGATGTAGGCGAAAGAAGAAATTAAGGAAGAAGTAGAAAAAAATATATCGGGTTTGTGGATTGAATAAACCCGATATATTTTTTTTCTATTCATCTTAGATCAATTTATATCAATAAAATAAAAATCGATTTTTTCATTAGCGAAGACGCAATTTTAAGGTAATAAGTGTATAGTATGAATAGAACAAGAGAGAGGGGGAAATACTAAAGAAAAGGTTAGTCAAAGCTATATACAAGTTAAGTTATCACACCCTCGTTTTTTTTATTTCATTAATAAAAATGGAATTTCGGTTATTGATTAAGGTGAAGTTCCGTAAAAACACCTGCCTTCTTTAAAATATCATGAACAGTTCCTGTAGGTTGAGCACCCTTTTCAAGGAAATATAGAATAGCAGGAACATTTAAATAGGTTTGATTCTTTATCGGATCATAAAAACCCACTTTACGAAGATCTCTTCCTTCTCTTCGGCATCGAACATCAATTGCAATGATTCGATAAACGGCTCATTGGGATAGATGTAAATTTTAAGTACCCCCCCCAGAACCGTATAAGAAGTTTTCTCCTCGTACGGCTCGAGGAAATTCAAAGTTATGTATAGAATTCTAATTAATGTCAAATAGATCTATAGATTATTAAATCAATTAGACTATGATTTAAAAATTTTTTTCTTATTCTTTTGTTTTTCTTTTGAAAAAAAAAACTCATTCTTATCCCCATAACTCAAGTTGGATAACTCTCACGCAAAGGAAAAAAACCCTTAAGCTTAAGCATTTCATTTATTGAGCGGTCTCTAACCTCTTTATTTTTGCCTGTCTCCGTTAGAATCTATTTCGATTCTTCATTCTGATCTAGTTTAGTTATTGAGACAATTGAAAAAGATTTTTACTTGTTCCGGGATCCTTTATCCTTTCCTTGAATCATTGGGTTTAGACATTACTTCGGTGATCTTTAATCGTTTCAAAATGGTAGCAACATACCATTTTTTTTGATTTCCTTTTTATCAAAGAATCATATAAATAATGGATTCTCGTGTGATACACTTTTAATCCAATTTGATGTTTGAATTTGAAACTTGTTCGAATTGGATCCTTTCGATTTGTATACCGAACCTATACTTACGAAGTAGTTTTAACTTATTGATTGACACTAACCCTAGATCTCTGCCCTTGATAAATGAATCAATACTTTCTACTCGAGCTCCATCATGTACTATTTACATCAAAAACCCTAAAAAAAAAAAAAGAGCTCGAGTGCAACCGAACAAACTATGTCGAGTCAAGAGCATCTTCATTCCTATATAATATAAAATGGTGGGTGTAAGAATCCACAGTGGATCATGTCCTTCAAGTCGCACGTTGCTTTCTACCACATCGTTTTAAACGAAGTTTTACCATAACCTCTAATTTCTTGGAACTGGTATGTAATTGATTCATTTATGGAATCATGTATAGTCATTGGGTTAGTTGGTCCATAGTAATCTATACTCTTATGACATGGGTAGTTTTTGAAAAAGTCTTAGCAATACTTCAATTTATTGAAACCCATATTTTATTGTATATATTGTATCAATAACATTTTTTTGTATGAGTGCAATATTTATTTCTCTATATATAGATATTTTCTAGATAGAGAGAGATTTTTTGAAATTTCTATAAAATCAATTAAGAAATAATTAATTACGAATAATTAAGAATCTCCATTTTTCAATTTCTTCATAGAATGGATTCACGAGTTTAACACTTCTTCGAGTACCAAGGACTCATAAGAAATAATTAAAAAGATTTACTTGATTGAAAATTTACTACCTAAATATTATATTATAATATTATTTGAATAAATTTTTGTAAAGGATTTATTACATTTGATTATGATAAATAAATGTATATTCGGGATTAACCCATCAATTAGATAGATCTAAAATAAAAAAAAAAAAAAGAAATAAAACGATAAAAATAGATAATAACAATACATACATATCAGCATTTTCTGCCTAGTTTATTTAACTTAAGAGACTCAATAATCTTTCCTTAAAATAAAGTGAAAAAGATGTATGAATTGTTACTTGGATTTACAATTATTCATTACAGACAAACATACGAAAAAATGAGGTGAAAAGAAATACATAATATGTTACATATGTAACTTGATTCTTTGTTAATCAGATTCGGGCAGATATTCAAATTGATATCTTCCGTTATGGATTAACTCCTATCTACCCCCAATTAGATCGAGTAGATGCATCATAAATAAAAAAAGGATCCTACGGGGGACTGGACTAGTTTCGGAGGTGCTAGACTATCTTGTATAAGGCGAAAGTCAAACAGATCTAGAGTAAACGATTGTTCCTACCTATTTTTTTTTATTTGACTCTAAAATTTAGTACCCTAAACCCTAAATAGGTCTTAAGTTTCTTAAGACCATTAATTCAATTCCATTAGTGCCAAAAACACAAGACCTTCGTGTTTATAATTCAGAAATCCACAGAAAAAAAATACTCGGGTTTCACAAACCATTTAAGAGATAGAGAATAATAGAGGCTTTCGCATTTCTGAAATGCATCATTATAAGAAAATAATAAAGAACAATCACATTCGATCTATATTTAGACTCTTAAGCATAAGGTTGTTTAAAACGGCAATCTATAGTCTGATATCGAATATTTTTCCATATATCTTATAATATACTATTATTATATATAATAATAATACGCATACTCTGGGACGGAAGGATTCGAACCTCCGAATAGCGGGACCAAAACCCGTTGCCTTACCACTTGGCCACGCCCCATTTATATTCAACACTAATAAACACTAATATTGGTAGTGCTTAGTCGTCAATTCCAGTACAAATATTTATAGAATAAATTAGATTGTTGCTCAGATTTTGATACGTTTATAGATCCAATTAAACTCAATTTATTGATCATTACATATAATTCCATTAAGATATTGTATGAAAGTAGGATTTCTTCTATTCTCGTTTTATTTGAGAATTGAAGGATTTTTGATTGGCTGAGTTCAAATCAAAGAAAGGTTTTTTGACCTACTTTATGTTATTAATTTTTCCCTTATCCCTTATATCATAGCAATAATAGGGGATTAATAACTCAATCAAATCAAAAGAAATACAATTATCTTCAAGAACAAAGAAAAAAAAATTGTTATGCTTAATATCTTAAGTTTCATCGGTATCTGTCTTAATTCTTTCCTTTATTCAAGTAGTTTTTTTCGTCGCCAAATTGCCCGAGGCCTACGCTTTTTTGAATCCAATAGTAGATGTTATGCCAGTAATACCTCTATTCTTTTTTCTATTAGCTTTTGTTTGGCAAGCTGCTGTAAGCTTTCGATAATATTTTTAATACTGTCCGAGACAAATTCATGATTTACTAGAAAAAAAAAAAAAAAGATTCTAACTAGTTATAAGATCAGATAAGTTGTACATACAGTCTGAAGCTTTAAGTTGAATCCAATATTGAAATTATTCTATAGCTATGATAAATCTGGATCACTCTCATTTTCTTATTCTTACTTTTTTCCTTTGAACGACCCTCTTCGAGTCCCCCACAATATAGAATTGTGGGTATGAAATCCAATTTTGAGTAATCAAGGACTCAACTCTTAAAATTTTTTCCTATTTATAGAAATAACTTCACTGCATTTCTTGGTGTCAAACCAGATTAAAATAGAGAATCTATTCTCTTAAAAAAAAAATGATCTTGGAGATTGTGTAATGCTTACTCTCAAACTATTTGTTTATACAGTAGTAATATTCTTTGTTTCTCTCTTCATTTTCGGATTCCTATCTAATGACCCGGGACGTAATCCGGGGCGTGAAGAATAACAAAATCAGATTTTTTTTCCTTGCTTGATTTTGAAATGTTCTTAACATTTTATCTATTCCACATCTTTCCTCAACTATAAAAAAATACCAAGTAATTGACAGAAACGGAAAGAGAGGGATTCGAACCCTCGGTACAAAAAAATCGTACAACGGATTAGCAATCCGACGCTTTAGTCCACTCAGCCATCTCTCCCCAAATTGAAAAAGGATAATTACTATGATACATTGTATAAAAAATAGAAAATAAAGGCTTGAAAAAAGCCCTTCTTTATCTCTCTTTATTATCTTTATCTACCCCTTTATAGATATATAATTTCATTATATTGATATAGATAATTATCTAGATATATCGATGGATATCTATCAAATCGATAAAAACTTTTTTTTATTAGGAATTCCATTTAGATAAATTAGATTTCATTAGATAAGGGCTCAAAAGAAGAGATATCTTCAATCCTAATATATAAATAATACCAATATATTAAAGATTCATAAAAATATTTATAAATAAAAAGAAAGTACCTTTTTTAGTTTATTTCATCCGAAAAGCCCTTTTCTTTTTATTTTTAGTTCCACGGCCTGGCCTGGTCAGTACCTAGCCGGGCTTTTTTTGTTCCAATAAATCGTAGATCAAATTATTTATTTGATTTGAAAATGTTTTTGAAAAAAAAAAAAATAGAAACAACAAGAATCCTAAGAAGATTTATTATTTCAATTCCTATGATACAGAAAAAGATGATATAGAATCAAGGTTCGATTTCTTATTATTATTTTTTAGTACTTTACTAGAATAAAAAACTTGTTAATTAGTTAATTAAAACGAGTCCTCTTTTCCTAATCTCATTAGTGGCCCTGATGAAAATACGTCAACGCTCAAATTTTCATGATTATTTTCTGATCCGATCTTTTTATTACTTATTAATACGACTTATTTTCGTCTTCGACAAAAGGTCCATTTATATACAAAATAATTGCATTGTAGCGGATATAGTTTAGTGGTAAAAGTGCGATTCGTTCTATTAATCCCTTAATAGTTAAGGGATCCTTCGGGTTGATTAATATTCCGATCAAAAACTTTATTTCTTAAAAGGATTTAATCCTTTACCTCTCGATGAAAGATTCGAGGAAAAATAAAAATTCTCGTGATTTGTATCCAAAAATATGTTCTAAATTGAAAAAATTGGATCATGAAATTACGAAACATAATTTTATTGAATTGGATCAATACTTCCAATTGAAGGAATAAGGGATCCATGGATAAAGGTGGAATTTTTTCTAATCGTAACTAAATCTTCAATTTTTTCTTTGTATAAGGGAGATTGAAGCAAAACAAAATAGCTATTAAACAATGTCTTTGGTTTACTAGAGACGTCGACATCGTTTTTTTAGCTCGGCGGAAACAAAATACTTTTCCTAAGGATTATATTAAATAGAAATAGGGAACGAAATAAATAACTGGAAAGATTGTTATAATCTCCTCTTGTATAGGGATCATCTATAAAGCGGGTCCTTTTGAATGCATTCAGACGGAAAGGCTGACATAGATGTTATGGATGGTATTTTTTTTTGTTTACATCTTATAAATTTAGGAATTTATCCATCTTCCATAAAGGAGCCGAATGAAACCAAAGTTTCACGTTCGGTTTTGAATTAGAGACGTTCAGTTCAAAATGATGAATCAACGTCGACTATAACCCCTAGCCTTCCAAGCTAACGATGCGGGTTCGATTCCCGCTATCCGCTTATCTTATCTTATAATATTCTTATCTTATAATTTATATATATTATAAATAGAAATTAATTAATAATGGAATTACTCAAATAAAAATTTTCAATTTACTTAATTTTAACTAAATTTTAACTAATGTATTAGTTAATGTAATGCATCATTGAATTCAATATGCAATTTCCGGAATTCTCACACATTTTTTTTACGAACAAGAGAGGTGAAAATACGAAAAAAAAAATTGGAATCAAAAGCGTCCATTGTCTAATGGATAGGACATAGGTCTTCTAAACCTTTGGTATAGGTTCAAATCCTATTGGACGCAATTTTTTTTCATATATTTTTTTTTAGTTTTAAATTTTCTATATCATGTCAAGAAAGGAAAGATTTTGAATGATTTGAATAAGAGACGCTTATTTATTAATAGTAATTTATAAATTAGTTTTTAATATTAATTGTAACTCTAGTTTTAGATTTATTATATAAATAAACTAATAATTCAATTCTGTTTTATTTGAAGATAAGATATTAGTAGAAAGGATATTCAAATTCCAAATATTAAGATATTTATGATATTCTAAATATATTATTAGAAATATAATCTAATTTTAACTTTAACTATATTTATAAAAAAATTTCTTAATTGTATTTACATTTCATTTTAATATTGATATATATTTCTAGAAATATTATCTACTTTCTTTAATATATTTATATATATTTTTTATTTTATATAAATTATATATATATATATTCTACCTACTAACACCTAATAAATGAAAAGAATGAAATTATTTCATGTTTCAATTTTAACATTTGAAAGTTCTAAAATTGATTTATACTTTACTTGTTTTCTTTTATACTTGGTCTTGAAGTAGAAAACGTTCCATCTGTTCCTGAATAGCTTCTTTCAAAAGGGCTTCCGCTTCAGTGGTCAATGTCTTCGTAGAAGAGATTATTTCTTGAAACTGAGGTTTATTCGTTTTTACGTAAGTACGTAACTCAAGAAGAAATTTCCTTACTTGTCCAATTTCTAATGAATCAAGATAACCATTAGTTCCGGTATAAACAGTCATTATCTGTTCGTCTACCGTGAGAGGTGCTGATTGGGATTGTTTGAGCAACTCACGTAATCGTTGACCTCTTGCCAATTGATTCTGAGTAGCTTTATCGAGATCAGAAGCGAATTGCGCAAAGGCTTCTAATTCGGCAAATTGAGCCAATTCCAATTTTAATTTGCCGGCTACTTGTTTCATGGCTTTAATTTGAGCTGCAGATCCTACTCTGGAGACGGAAATACCCACATTAATAGCAGGTCTGATTCCAGCATTGAATAGATCGGCAGATAAGAATATTTGTCCATCGGTAATGGAAATTACATTAGTAGGAATATAAGCTGAAACATCTCCCGATTGGGTCTCAACTATTGGTAAAGCAGTCATACTTCCTTCACCTAAAGCAGAACTTAATTTAGCGGCTCTTTCCAAAAGGCGTGAATGCAAATAAAAAACATCTCCCGGATAAGCTTCGCGGCCCGGCGGTCTTCGTAAAAGAAGAGACATTTGTCGATAAGCTTGTGCTTGTTTGGAGGGATCATCATAAATGATTGAAGTGTGTTGTTTTCTGTACATAAAATATTCAGCCAAAGCTGCTCCTGTATAAGGGGCAAGGTATTGTAATGTAGCCGGAGAATCTGCCGTTTCGGCTACTATAATAGTGTATTCCATTGCGCCCCTTTCCTGTAAAGTAGTCACTACTTGAGCCACAGAAGATGCTTTTTGACCAATAGCTACATAAACACATATTACATTTTGCCCTTGTTGATTGAGAATCGTATCCGTGGCTACTGCAGTTTTACCGGTCTGCCTGTCCCCAATAATTAATTCTCGCTGACCACGTCCGATAGGAATCATTGAATCAATAGCAATAAGTCCTGTTTGAAGAGGCTCGTATACGGAACGTCTCGAAATAATACCAGGAGCGGGGGATTCAATTAACCGAGAGTCAGAAGATGAAATTTCACCTCGGCCATCAATAGGTTTAGCCAGGGCATTTATAACACGACCTAAATAAGCCTCGCTTACTGGTATCTGAGCAATTCTTCCCGTTGCTTTTACAGAACTTCCCTCCTGTATCAGCAAACCATCACCCATTAATACAACACCAACATTATTTGATTCTAAATTTAGAGCTATGCCTATAGTACCCTCTTCAAATTCTACTAATTCACCTGCCATTACTTCATCAAGACCATAAATACGAGCAATGCCGTCGCCTACTTGAAGTACAGTACCGGTATTTACAATTTTTACTTCTCTATTATATTGCTCAATACGTTCACGAATAATATTACTAATTTCATCTGCTTGAATGGTTACCATGAGTATTTCGTAATTATTTTTTTTTAAGAAAAAAAAATAATGCCTACAGTAGAAGGACTAATCAGTTAGTTATTTCTTTCATCGTCCCAAACATGCCAATATTAGCACTGATGGTACGTAAATGTAACTCGTTGTCCAAACAACTATTCAGAGTTCCTAGAGCTCCTTGTAAGGCTTGTTGGAAAACCTGTTGTCGTACTTGATTAATCGCTTTTTGTTGTTCAAAACGAATAGTTTCATTTTTATAATTTTCTAATTGTTCCAAACTTTTAGAAGTTGAATTAATCAAATTCAATTTTTCTCGTTCTATCTCAGAATATCCATTCACTCGAAACTGATCGGCTTCCATTTCAACTTTTCGTAAGCGAGCCCGGGCTTTTTCCAGCTGTTCAATGGCCCCCTCACGTAGTTCTTCTGAATTTTGAATTGTTTTCAAGATCCTCTGTTTTCGATTATCTAATAAATCACTTAATGAAAGTAGATTGTCTTTCCATTCATTTCAAAACTTCGACGATCCCTTCCCGAACCAAACATGAATCTTTCGATTCATTTGGCTCTCACGCTCAATTATTGCAATTATTTCTGAGAAATTCCCATATATCTTTTTGAATGTAATGAGCCTATCCTCTTTTCTCTATTCATATTCCACAAAGAAAAAGAAAAAAATATGGATCATTAATCCAAGACCCGAATATTCGGAGGACTCTTCTGACCAAACAAACAATTGTCAGCAAAGTTGTTTCTTTTTTTTTCTTGAAATCCAAAAAAATTTTCTTACTTTATACATAACATAGGTCATCGATTCAGCATTGGATAAAAAAGAAAAAATGAGGGTGAAATCCTCATTTTTTTAGTTTTTTACAAAAAAATTCTAATATTCTATTAAAATAGAAAATAATAAAAAAGGGGGGGTTCAAATCATTTTATCGACATGAGTGTTCTATATCGAAAAAAAAGCCCAACTATTTGAAACGATTTATGTATTAACTATGTATTAACATAGTAGTAGAAAGAGTACCATGCTACGTCTGGACTTCAAACGTTTTAACCATGTTAATAGTCCCACATTATTGGTTGATAGAGAATCAAAGTTGATTTACCAATGAATCACGAAATGCTATGGTTCTTCAATATGATTTCTTCATTTTGTCAGAAGTAATTCGCGGGATCATGCACCTTTTCGTAGTTATAACTAGAAAAGTACAGTTGGTTGTATCCAACTTATTCTTGAAATAAACAACTCGCACACACTCCCTTTCCAAAAAAAATCAATACACCAAGCACTACGCTTAGATTTATTGGATTTGTTGCTAAAATATCGGTATTAAATCCGAAACTCTCGGCGGATGGCCAGTAACCCAAAGAAATGAAAGAATCGGTTACATTTTTCATATGATCTCCTTTATATAGATAAAACTAATTATCTATTTCTTTCTATTTTTTTTTATTTTATTAATTTCCTATTTCTATTCGAAATAGAGTAAAAAATATGTTGTAAGAATCCTAAAAAAAAAGTTCCATTCGAGATTGGACTAAGAAAGGGAAGGAAGAAGGCGAGTCAGTATGCTAATGCCTCATCCTCAAATCAATCCTTCCCATAGGTTATTGTCCC
>NW_026124867.1:0-17500 GCF_025177605.1 Cucumis melo
CCCCAAATTCTACTTGAGCGTCCAAATCTGGGTCAATACCAGCAAAGACATCTCTGAACAAGGTTCTCGCACCATGCCAAATGTGTCCGAAGAAGAAGAGCAAAGCAAAGGAAGCATGCCCAAAAGTAAACCAACCCCTTGGACTGCTACGAAAAACCCCATCGGATTTCAAAGTAGCACGATCTAATTCAAAAATTTCACCCAATTGAGCACGTCTAGCATATTTTTTCACAGTAGCAGGATCACTATAACTGACTCCATTGAGTTCACCGCCATAGAACTCAACAGTTACACCGACCTGTTCAACACTATACTTCGATTCTGCTCTTCGAAAAGGAACATCGGCTCTAACAATTCCGTCTCCGTCTACCAAAACAACCGGAAATGTTTTCAAAAAGGTCGGCATACGGCGTACAAAAAGTTCGCGCCCTTCTTTATCTCTAAAAACAGGGTGTCCTAACCAACCAACAGCTATTCCATCCCCGTTGTCCATGGAACCCGCTCTGAATAATCCACCTTTTGCGGGATTATTCCCGATATAATCATAAAAAGCTAATTTTTCAGGGAATTTTAGACCAAGCTTCTGATAAACTTTGATTTTCGGCTAACCCGGTACTAACTCTTCGATATATTTCTTGCTGGAAGTATCCCTGATCCCATTGATAACGAGTGGGCCCAAATAATTCAATCGGGGTAGTTGCTGAACCATACCACATAGTTCCAGCAACAACAAAAGCTGCAAAAAATACAGCAGCGATACTACTGGAAAGGACGGTTTCAATATTTCCCATACGTAATCCTTTGTATAGACGTTGGGGCGGACGAACACTAAGATGGAATAGGCCCGCTAATATGCCCAATGTACCTGCTGCAATATGATGCGAGGCTATTCCGCCCGGAACAAAAGGATCAAACCCTTCGACACCCCACGCAGGATTTACGGCTTGTACCCTTCCGGTTAATCCATAAGGATCGGATACCCATATTCCCGGACCATACAATCCGGTTACATGAAATGCACCAAAACCAAAGCAACCCAACCCTGAGAGAAATAAATGAATTCCAAAAATCTTCGGCAAATCCAAAGAAGGTTTTCCTGTACGTTCATCACAAAATATTTCTAGATCCCAATACACCCAATGCCAGATAGCTGCTAAGAAGCACAATCCAGAAAACACAATATGTGCTCCGGCCACACCTTCGTAACTCCAAATACCCGGATTCGTTATAGTCCCTCCTGTGATACTCCAACCCCCCCATGAATTGGTTATTCCTAAACGAGTCATGAAGGGTATAACGAACATACCCTGTCTCCACATTGGATCAAGAACAGGATCAGAGGGATCAAAAACTGCTAATTCGTATAGGGCCATTGAACCGGCCCAACCAGCAACTAGAGCTGTATGCATTATATGAACAGAAAGCAAACGACCGGGATCATTCAATACAACGGTATGAACACGATACCAAGGCAAACCCATGGAAATACCCCTTTATCAAGGAAAAATAGACACTATGTAACTTTATTGCACTGAAAAAAAAAACTATGCTACGGACCTCCCCTTTTGAGGGGATTATCTTGGCGAAAGGATTAATATTTAGTCTATTCTTTTAGTAATAATGGAACAATTCGATTCTATTCGTAGGAACAAAAAGAAGCAGATCTATTCTATACTCGATAAGTACCAATACGCAATGGTAGATGGGAATTGATCCTATTTTATAGGAGTGAATGTATACATACTTGTTCATCATTCAAAAACCTATTCGGGAAGAAGTTTCCCTTATTAATTCTGTTTTCCTTTTTTTATGAACTTATTAAATCTATGTATAAAATATGCTAAAAGATAAAATCTGATAAAGGCCCATCTTATTTATTAAGACAATAAACCCGTTGTTACGCTTCCACATCAAAGTTAGCTATAGTACTTAATTCTTTTTTCTTTGCTTTAATGCCTATTGGTGTTCCAAAAGTACCTTTTCGAAGTCCCGGAGAGGAAGACGCATCGTGGGTTGACCTATAGTGCGACTTGTCAGATATATTGGGTCATATGGTATTTCCCCGTTCTCTCCCCCGATCGAGATATCCTCTCTTTCGCCCAAGACGGATTGATTTAATCATCAAAAATTTGGAGCGTGAAGTGCAATTAGATCTATTTTTTGGGGGGTATCCAGATTAATATTATCAATTAGAATAATTTATGGTTTTCTCGGTTGTACTAATAAAATGAAGTATCCAGGCTCCGCTTAGAAAAAACTCAATTTGGAATCTATCTATTCTATGATTACTACTACTTGTATCATATTCGATTTATCAATAGCATTGATAGAAAACTTTTAATCAATCGAGTAATATGAAGTAAATTGAAAAAAAAAAAGAAGTCGTAGCAAAAAGCCATGCTATTGGGGCATTTGTCCTATATGTGCAAATCCAAATCGGGCAGATCTTGACTCGGAGTAGAGCATAAACCTAAAAGAATTGAAGAAGACCATTTTGGAACAAGAAAATGACATCGGAATTGAAATTGAATCTCGATGAAACAATATATCAATGAAAAGTTAGTTCGATAAATTGAAAATTTAATGAATTGTTTTTTTATTTATTGAAATTTATAGTATAGATAAACGACCGCGGGCCAAAGGACAAAACTCATCCATTTTGAAAAAAAAATGGAAGGTAAGAAAAAGCCCCTTCATTAGAAGTTAGAAAGAGTCCTCTAAAGAAGGCTAAAATCTAAACATTGATTCTTTTTTCGCTATTTTTTTTGAACCGTATGCATCAAAAGGTGCCCGTACGGTTCTTAAGGATACAATTTTATCCTAATCAACCGACTTTATCGAGAAAGATTACTTTTTTTAGGCCAAGAGGTTGATAGTGATATTTCGAATCAACTTATTAGTCTTATGGTATATCTCAGTATGGAGGATGATACCAAAGATCTGTATTTATTTATAAACTCTCCCGGTGGAGGGGTAATAAGCGGATTAGGTATTTATGATACTATGCAATTTGTGCAACCAGATGTACAGACAATATGCATGGGATTAGCCGCTTCAATGGGATCTTTTATTCTAGTCGGAGGAGAAATTACCAAACGTCTAGCATTCCCGCACGCTCGGCGCCAATGAGTTTTTTTTAGACAAAAAGAAAACTATGCCTTCGCCATATAAAATATTAAGTAATAATAGCATGGCACTTTGAATTCGATATGAGAATTTTTTTTTTCTAAACCATTAGGTTATGTATCGAAAGAGTAGTATGAGATAAAAGGCATTTCCGATTGTAGGCTGATTTATCGCGGAGGCCTCTTTCAGCGTCACAAACTTTTTTGTTTCACGACGGAAGACTCTTAACAATATTTCTGTTATGAAAGACTACGAAATATTTATTTTTAAGAAAAAAAATAAAAAAAAGAAACTTTGGGATTGCTGAATAACAAACGAAATCATAAAGCAACGGAACCATCATAGTATTTTGAAATTACTAAAAAAAAGGAAGGGTGGTTATTGGATCATTTACTGCTCTGGGTCTGCTAGATCCTATATTTTCTATTCCTTCGCTGGAAGGTAAAAATGAATTCCATTGTGGAGCCGTATGCACTGCACAAAGGATGCCTGTACGGTTGTTAATCCTATCTTTTTTTTATTATCTTTGACTCATCATGATAATGATGTAAGATAGAGAAAACCATTTATTAAATCATCAGGGTAATGATCCATCAACCTGCTAGTTCTTTTTATGAGGCACAAACGGTAGAATTTATCCTGGAAGCGAAAGAACTACTGAGGCTGCGCGAAATCCTCACAAGGGTTTATGTACAAAGAACAGGCAAACCCTTATGGGTTATATCCGAAGACATGGAAAGGGATGTTTTTATGTCAGCAACAGAAGCCCAAGCTCATGGAATTGTTGATCTTGTAGCGGTTGAATAACAAATAGCAGGTATTTCACGCAAAAATCCGAAATTTTCGATTTTCTCTTTTTACCGGGGTTAATATATTACTATTAATCATATTAATTATTAATATCGAATATAGAAGTAATTCATAATCATCCGGTTAGGATTGATCTAAACCAACTCATTATGTATACAATTCAACATGCCAACTATTAAACAACTTATTAGAAACACAAGACAGCCAATCAGAAATGTCACCAAATCGCCCGCCCTTCGGGGATGCCCTCAGCGTCGAGGAACATGTACTAGGGTGTATGTGCGACTCGTTTAGACCATGGACCGGGACAAAAGAAAGTACAAAATTTTTCCCGTATCAGTTATAAGTACAGTGAATAGGATAGAATGAATGGAAGAAATCCGTTCACTACCGAAAATAAATAAACAAAGATTTATCGTATCCTTTTATTGTGTATCAAATTTATGGTTTCTATTGGTGCAAATCCAATCATCTCTATTTTCAATTTTAGATGAGAAAGAATTCCCCATTGGTAACAAATGCTTATCCATTAAGCAGAGGAAATCCTATTTAACAGAAGGATTATAGCCTTATTCTTCCAAGAACGGACTAAGAGGGTCAGCTACCCAACCAATCTTCATAATTAAATACCGTTACTGTATAGGTAGATCTCGTTGTGAAAGACCGATTACTAGATAATTCATGGGTAGAGCCAAAGAGGGTGAACTGTACAAGTTAACAATAACATTGATGAAATAAAAGAAGGAGCTCCGGTGTATAGAGAGGACCTCACCGTTTAAGAAGTAACCATAGAAACGAAGGAACCCACTATTTCTTTATCCATTTCTATTTTTATTTATTTACTCTATTTTTGTTTTTTATACCTAGTAAAAATACTATTTCGTATTTTGGGGTGATTAGAACAAAAAAAGAAATAGTGGTCGGGAAGGTTATAGTAGCAAAAGCCATTGGAATTTTTTATTTTATACATTGGAAAAATACGTTTTGTTATTAATAGACTAGGAAAGGAGAAAGGAATAACTGAAAGAAAGGAAAATCCATTAGTTATTCATCAAAGTTTCATTTATTCAATGACTAGAATTAAACGAGGATATATAGCTCGGAGACGTAGAACAAAAATTCGTTTATTTGCATCAAGCTTTCGAGGGGCTCATTCAAGACTTACTCGAACTATTACTCAACAGAAAATAAGAGCTTTGGCTTCAGCTTATCGGGATAGAGGTAGGCAAAAAAGAAATTTTCGACAGTTGTGGATCGCTCGAATAAATGCAGTAATTCGATCTAATAAGGTAGACTACAGTTATAGTAGATTCATACACAATCTGTACAAGAGGCAGTTGCTTCTTAATCGTAAAATACTTGCCCAAATCGCGATATTAAATAGAAATTGTCTTTATATGATTTCCAATGAGATCATAAAATACGAAGATTGCAAAGAATCCAGCGGAATGCTTAAAATGGAGTTCTCTGGAGAATGAACTCCGAGAAGGTAGAGTAGAAATTAGTATGATAAAATATGATAAAGTGGTCAAAATGAGCAAAATATGTTCAATAAAAAAAAAAACGATTTATTCTTCTTCCACTATTCTTTCTTTTTCTTACGACACGACAATCGAATCTAGATTTTCGGATTTTTCGAACAAAGAATCAATCTGCGGTTGAGTTTGGATTAGAATTTTAATTCAATTAAAGAGTAAGCTAAGTCTATTTATTCCTGGTTCTAAGACCAATAGTTCTAGCGGTCGACTCGCTTCTTTCAAATTGTTTCTCATTATTAAGAAAAGGTAACAAAGATAAAATACGAGCTTGTTTTATAGCAATAGTAATTAAGCGTTGCTGTTTTAAGGTCAATCTATTTACCCGTCTAGATAATATTTTTCCTTGTTCACTAATAAATCGACTAATTAAACTCATGTTTCTATAATCAATTCGATCCCCCGATGGAATCGGGGGCAAACGCCTACGAAAAGATCGTTTGGATTTAAGAAAGAGTCGCTTGGATTTATCCATGGTTTTTTTATTCCTTATCCCGAAAATCCTATTTCTTAATTCTAAATCATTTTAGATCCGATCGAAATAGGATTTGGTTTGTTTATATTTAAATCTAAAATATGTCTAATATATGTAATTTTTCATCTTCCTTGGATTGGAAAAGGGTGACACACAGCCGATCGGTTCGATCTATTTCTTTATCTCCCCATGAATCGTATGTTTGTAACACCGGGGACAGAATTTTCTCAATTCCAATCGACTAGGCGTATTGTGTCGATTCTTTTGAGTAATATATCTGGAAATCCCTATTGATTCCTTATTAACACCGTTTCGAACACAACGAGTACATTCCAAAATAACAGTTACTCGGGCATCTTTACCCTTGGCCATGAACCTCCCTTGGATTTTTGATTCACGCAACTCTTCCATTTTCCGATCCAAAATGAAGAAAAAAAGAAAAATTGGTAACTCGAAATAAAATTATGAAAGATTTCGTTACAATCAAATATTAAAATATAGTAATACAATAATTTCTAAATTTAGAATCGCAGTACAGTTTTTCATTTAAGTATTTTGTATGATATTGTTGCCCTAGCCATCACATTTTCATTTTCGTTCTCACTCTTTTATTAATTAAATTTGAACCTGGCGCCGCGTCCGAGTTTGACTGAGGTTGAATCCATTTTGATTCTTTCTAACTTATTCTAAGTCTAAAAACTCTAAAAAAAAGAAGGGGGAAGGGGATTAGTCAAAGATATTTGATTGTTTTTCTAATCTTCTTCACCCCTTCCCAAGTCAATAACTAGAATGAAAAAAACGGGAATACCAACGCATCCGGGAATAAACGATTGATCTCGATTAATAGACCCGCTAAAGCCCCGAACCATATAGTACTTACTACCGGTGCCACGGAGAGATATGTTTTTAGATCTCGCATTGAAAACCCTCCTACTTTATAGTAATTTGTAATACATACTGGTATTACATACCATCAAATGTATATATAGTTAATAACCGCTTGTATTGTCCGCGGAATTCCTAATTCAAATTGAAATGTACAACAGTTCAATTCGGTAGATATTCCCTTTTTTATTAAAAAAAATATGTAGCTTTCCGCCCCACCCCAAATATTCATTTTTCTTTACGGCGGATTTAATATTTATTATTTCATACGTATATAAGTCTTTTTATTATTTTTATTATATTTTATATATGATATGAGACAAAAAAGAAGAAATGGCAAGATAATTTGTGTATACCAATGGAGGAAATAAATAAAAAATGTGGAAAACAAGACAGGGATTCTCTACAATAACACTGTAGACCAATTGAAAGGGATGTAGCGCAGCTTGGTAGCGCGTTTGTTTTGGGTACAAAATGTCACGGGTTCAAATCCTGTCATCCCTACCTATTACTTATCTTCTGAACAGTAACGAGGAATCAATTGAGATCCATAAAAATTGAACATACATATATCGAATCAATCTTTTTTTATTTAATTTTATGATATTCTCTATGATAATATATGTATCGAAGATATATTCGGGTTGCTTTTAGTTTGATAATAAAACGCTCTTAGTTCAGTTCGGTAGAACGCGGGTCTCCAAAACCCGATGTCGTAGGTTCAAATCCTATAGAGCGTGATTCGATTCTTGTTGTTGTTAAATCAAAATGATACTGAAATAATTCAACAGAAATCAAAATTTTACCTCCTATAAAGCAAGTAGGGGGTCAATCAAAAAAAAGAACTGTTAATTAATCAAAGGTCCAACTGATCCCCCCGTCTGTATTGTAAATATGCGGTCACAAATAATCCAGCCAAAGTAATAGGAATTAGACCTAATACGATTCCAAATAGAAAAACTTCAATCATTTCAATTTAGTTGAACGAGGAAAAGGAGAGGTAATATCTATCCTTAAAATATTAATCGGTATTGCCCATGAATCTCAATGACCAAGAATTCGAAATTGAATTGACAAGGTAAAGAACTCTACAATATATAGAATATATTGAATAACACCGAAATCTTTCTTTTTTTTGAATTGTGCATTCAATGAATTTTAATCAAATAAGTCGTATCTTGTTCAGACCGATAAATAGAGCTGAGGTTATAGTTAAAACTGCTAGTAGAAAACCGAAATAACTAGTGATAGTAGGCATGACGAGGCTAAATGAAATACGTTATTTTTATCCATATGTTTATAAAGCACTTCCCTAAGTTTCTATTTTTGAAAGATACGCGGATGGATAAGTAAAAATACTAATTGAAAAAATATATTCAATTGAAAGTTTTTGATTCATCTATTATTATGATTATAGATGATACTAACAAAAATCTTGTGACATAGGTAAGAAATCAATTCATCATCTGTCTCTCTATCCCGCAATTCGGAATCAAGGGATTCATTGAACAACTCTTGAGTTTTCAAAACAAATATTCTTATTATAAAGAATTTATAAACAATAATTTAATATATAAATCTAGTAAATATATAAATCTATTAAATGGATTCTAAATAATTAGAAAGAAAAAAAAAAAAAAAAAAAGAAAAATAATAAATAAACTATGTTGTGTAACTTGATTCCAAAAATGAAATGCTCTTTGAATCGCTGAAGAATGAATGACCTTATAATGCCCTTTATTTATGAAATTGTATTCCCACTAATTAGATTTTATGTAGTGGGTTCATTTCCATAAAATCTTTTTTAAAAAGAAAAAAAGTATCGCACGGATCAGATCACTCGAAACTAGGTTCTCCATTTATTCTTATTCTTTCCATATTAAAAACATTCTTCTAATTAGTTGAAGAACGATCGTTTGAGTCTAATATAAAACAATAATGCGTGCATTACGAATATTTATTATTCTTCTATTCGTTGTTCTGTTTCGTTCATCGAATCCTATGTACTACTGTTACTTGTTACTGGACGACTAACCAATTCCTTAAAATAAAAAAAGATTCAAACAAAAATATAACTACAAACACAAAAGAAATATTTCGAGATTTCACGTCTAATTTCATTGAATTTTGGGACTATTAGAATCTGCTTCCTAAATTATTATAAACCAACCAGTCGGATTCACATTTTACCCAATCTTCGCTTTCTAGCCCGAAGCCAATAACCGATAGAATCCTTAATACTACAGACAGGCATTTTCAGAATTTTCTATTGAATGAATGGTATATGATTCTACATCGACAAGCAGCAAGAAAAGAAGAAACAAATTATATTATTTAGTTTTAGTGCTTCATTTTGATACTTATTGTGAAATTGCGTTGCTGCGTCAGAAGAAGGATAGCTATACTGATTCGGTATACTCTAAAAACACCCTCGGTACAATATTGACGATCTTACAAAGATAAAATTTCAGTTAATTTCCATTTACTGATCTCATCTTTTACGGAATCGATCCCCCTTTTGACTGTACAAGAATATGTGGAGCTCGGCATGTCTGGAAGCACAGGAGAACGTTCTTTTGCTGATATTATCACCAGTATTCGATACTGGGTCATTCATAGCATTACTATACCTTCTCTATTCATTGCAGGTTGGTTATTCGTCAGCACGGGTTTAGCTTACGATGTTTTTGGAAGCCCTCGTCCAAATGAGTATTTTACAGAGAGCCGACAAGGAATTCCATTAATAACTGGCCGTTTTGATTCTTTGGAACAACTCGATGAATTTAGTAGATCTTTTTAGGAGGACCAAATGACTATCGATAAAACTTATCCTATTTTTACAGTGCGATGGTTAACTGTTCACGGACTAGCTGTACCTACCGTTTCTTTTTTAGGGTCAATATCAGCAATGCAATTCATCCAACGATAAACCTAATCCGAATTATAGAGCTATGACACAATCAAATCCGAACGAACAAAATGTTGAATTGAATCGTACCAGTCTTTACTGGGGGTTATTACTCATTTTTGTACTTGCTGTTTTATTTTCCAATTATTTCTTCAATTAAATAAAAGAAAATACTAAATAATAGTACGAATTATCTTATCCCATTCGGAAGGATATCATCTCATAATTATCTATGACTGTTTCTGTCTCTAGCACGACCACTTGATGAAATGGGGAGGGAAGTGGGACAAATGGCCGAGACTACTGGAAGGATTCCTCTTTGGATAATCGGTACTGTAACTGGTATTCCTGTGATCGGTTTAGTTGGTATTTTCTTTTATGGTTCATATTCCGGCTTAGGTTCATCTCTGTAATAATCGGATGAACTGAGTTGGAGACATGAAAGCGTAAGAACTCAACAGGATCCCCCTCAAATCAGAAAAAAAGAGGGGGTAGGTCCCGTTGAGCTCTTACTAATTAGAATTAGACTAATTTATTCATATAAATGAAAAAATGGATCTTTCCTATTTTTTCAAAAAACTTCATTTCTTTCTGATTCTGAATTGCTTCAAAAAAAAAATTGATTCAGACCATCTCTTTCGCGATCGTATCGGTCGATACTTTCATTTCAAAGCGAAAAAAAGAAAGAGAGAATCACTCGATTCCCTCTTTCTGGATGATACAATCCCAATATAACAATATTATATTTCTATCGATCAGATATCACAAACCCTTTAAATAGATTAAAATATACTAATAGAATTTTCTATAGTTATTTTAATATAAAATAGAATTGAAAAATTCATTGAATTTGTTCACTACTTATGTAATAAATCGAAAAAAAGGTTCTGATAAACCGGGAAAAATTGAAACTAAGAATAGAGATCTTTGACGAACGGGATCAAGAATAATTCATTAGTTTATTATTTCGACACCAGAACAAGAAAAGGAATTTTTCTGGTATCGAATACTAGAAAGATGCATAATTCCTTCTAGAATCCTTTGTTCCCTTCATTTTTTTTCTATTCTCCATTTACTTATCTTATTTTTAATATCTACTCTATTTTTATTCTATTAGAATAAAAATAGACACATTCAATGACATTTCAATCTGGCACCAGTGACATAATAATCATAATAATACCGCTCCTATTTGTATTGTAAAAAACAAAGAAATAAAGAAGAGGTAAAATAGTCTTCCTGACAATATAATATCCATACTATGACTAGTAATGCGGTACAAGTAATTACCGAAATAGGGTCGAAAAAGAATAAAAAAAAAAACAAGGGAAAAAGTTTTTCATAATTTTTTGATCATACATAATTAAATTATAGAATTGCCAACAAGAATTTGGTTTTTTTTACGAACTTTATTTGATAAATCCCCAGATTTAGAAATTCATTTCGGACAATTGAACCTTCTCAAACTGTTTCTTTTTAAGAACTAAAAAGATTTGTGCCAAAATAACAGATGCAAAAAAGAACAAAAGGCCTTGGACACGTAATGGATCTTGAAGGACGATTTCCGCATCTCCCTGACCAAATCCTCCCACATTAGGATTACTCGTTAATGGTTGATCAAGTTTGATGGATTCGCCCTCTGAAACAAGAAGTTCTGGTCCTGGAGGGATAATATCAACCACTTGACGCCCATTCGCTGCATCCACTATGGTTATTTCATATCCTCCTTTTTCTTTTCGTATTATTTTGCTTACTATCCCTGCTGCTGTAGCATTATAAACATTATTATTACTCTTACTCCCGTCGGGATAAATCTGACCCCTTCCCCTGTTCCCGCCTACGTATATGGGATATTTTAAGAAGTGAACATCTTTCTTAGTCGCAGGGTCCGGGGAAAGAATAGGAAAGGTGATTTCACTATATTTCTGACCAGGAACAGGACCTATCACAAGAATATTTTTTTTAGTGGGACGATAGCTCTGAAAAGAAAGATTGCCCATCTTTTCTTTAATCTCGGGAGAAATACGATCGGGGGGGGGCTAATTCAAACCCCTCGGGTAAAATAAGAACAGCCCCCACATTCAAACCACCCTTTTTACCATTCGCAAGAACTTGTTTCAGTTGCATATCATAAGGAATTCGAACAACTGCTTCAAATACAGTATCAGGAAGTACCGCTTGTGGAACCTCGATATCCACGGGCTTATTAGCTAAATGGCAGTTGGCGCAGACAATACGGCCGGTTGCTTCTCGTGGATTTTCATAACCCTGTTGTGCAAAAATGGGATATGCATTTGAAACGGGTGCCCAAGTTATTATATATATCATGAGTGATACGGAAATAGATCGAGTAATCTCTTCCTTTATCGAAGAAAAGGTATTTCTAGTTTGCATGGTCCAATCATTGAGCCCAAAAATTTCTACAATAAAATTAGGTAGGTCCCTAGTATAGTTCCCTATCCATGATTCTGCTATTTACTGAAATAAAGTTACTCGAATATAGGAGGCATCCTTCGCGATGGGTAGAAGGAATAAGTACAATTTTGAATGTTTTACTTATGTACAAAGTAACAAACATTATATTTTTCAGTCATTCATTGAATGATAAATCACTACAAGTGAGGGAGATACACGATTTAAATAACGGAAGATCCAATATTTTAAAATTGTGTCAAGAATGACTGGAAAAGTGGAAACAAGACCGGATATAATTTGATCGTTATGAGAAAATCCAAAATCTTTGTAGACAGAACCAATCATTAGTTCCCAACCATGGGGTGAATGAAATCCTATACATAAATCAGTTAATAAAAGAATAGAAAAAGCTTTTATTGTGTCGCTTAAGTTATATAGGAACTCTTGAACCCAAGAGTTAAGAATAACAAGTTCTTCATTACCAAGAATAGAATAACCACTTAGAATAACGAAACAGATTATATTTGTCGAGAAGTGCAAAATCATATGGATACGATCCTCATTGTGCATCTTGATCAATTGGATCGTTTCTTTGTAGATTCCGATACGAAGCTTTTGTAGATGTGTTTCTGGGTATTCCTTTAGCATTTCGTCCAAGAGAAAGAGTTCCTCTAATTCTAGAACTTTTTTTATAATACTCTTTTCTTGAATATCATTCAAAAAAATTTCGGATTGACCAGTATTCCACCAATTAGTAACCCAAGATTCTAGGCTTTTATTAAATGAAAGAGAGATCCACCAGGGCAAAAATACTATAGATGCAAGATATAGAAGGGGAATGAATGCTTTCTTTTTTTCCATTTTTTCGTCTTTTATTTTTTAATGAACTCACTTCATTCGTTAACTCTCTACACTACTAATATTTATATCAAACATAAGTTCTATTACAAGTCATATGCATACTATTATGAATCCATTCCCTGTTTTTTAGTTTTTGATTTGTGATTTATTAGTTAATCCTTGAATTTCGAAATAATACAGAAAGAAAATAACAAAGAATCCACTTTTTTTTGTTACTGTGCAGTTGATTTACATACGGATCAAAATTTCGGACAAAGAAAGTTTTCTGGCTGTTCCGTATACGTCTGCTTTGGGTCAAATGAGCATTCTGAAGAAATTCCAGTTAAGTTATTATACTATTACTATGGTCTATAAAAAAGACTATTCTTTCATTTCAGTTTTATCCCTCTTGCTACGAACAAAATTCATTCTGAACTTCATTTTTCAAAAAACTTCAATTGGTACACGCAAGAAATAGGCCAATTCGGCAGCCTTTTGCTCAATTTCTCGTGGGGTCAGATTCTGATCGGTACGCGTCAAGGGAATGGCCCCTTGGCCTCTTATTTCCATATAAAGGACACGACGTGCATAAATACCCTCTTTAACTTCTATTCTGATGGACTGAATGTCTTTCATAAGGAATCGTAGGAAGATTCGACGATTTTTTCCAGGAAACCCCCAACGAAAAATAGACACTATTTCTTCTTTTCTATCGAATCGATCATAACCGCTACCTACATTCCACAAAATTGTGCACCACAAATAGGAGCTAATAAAGAGACCGGCAATCCCATAGAAAGACATTACGATCCCCTGTGGAAAAAAAATTATTTGCTGAGACGGAAATAAAGCTATCAAATCCCTACCAAGATAACTGGAAGTTCCAACCAATAAAAACCCTAATGAACCTAAAAAAAGGATAAAGGCCCAGCAGAAATTGCTGATTTTTCGAGATCCTCTTATAAATTCTATCCATATACGTTCTGATCGCCAATTCATACTAGATCTCGTTGCATTTTATTGGAATTAAGAGAATCAAAAAAAATCTATTTTACTTTTTTTGTTTCCGAAGTAACTCTAATCAACTAGCACTATTTTGATGTGAACCTTTACTTTAGATCTAAGTAATTCATCGAATTACTTAGATCTAAAATAATAACATCACCTTTATATGATTCCCTATAGATACCTACATCCATATAGGTATATTGATTTTATATCTCAAACATTTGTCGCCCGATCTCTTATCTATTTTCTATTTTGAAACTTATCTATTTTCTATTTTGAAATACTTCTAATTGATTTCCTCAGATATCATGTTTACGTATGTATAATCGCTTATGTTTGGAGTAAGCCACATGTTAGATTCTAGTCTACTAAATAGATAGCTGTGTTATCGTCAAAGTCTAAGTTTTGAAAAAAAAAAATAGACAGCATATTTAAAAAATCTTGTTTTTTTGAACATGAAGAAATAAAGAAGCCATTGCAATTGCCGGAAATACTAGGCCCACTAAAGGCACAAAAATAGAGGGTAAGGTGGTGAGAGTTGTCATAGAATGGATACCTCGACTTAATATTTTCATTGTTATATTAATAGTTTTACCTGTTATTTATTGATTGTTATAAAAGGTATCTTATAATTATACTAATTCAATATATAATTATACTAAGTAATATCTACGTGAGTATATATAGAAAAGGAATGAGGAATGTCGAATTAAATAAATGGACTTACTCATCTTTCGACATGAGATATATGTATCATAATAGACGTTTGCATTATTTTAGTTATTATCTTGTCTTAGCATTTTTTTTTAATAAAATTTCATAAAGATTTTCGTACAAATTCCCAAAAAGGTAGTTATAATCCGATCCAACAACAAGGATTCTTAGTAAAACTAGAGATCCGCTAGAGATGTAGAAAGATGCAAGACTCTATGCCGCTATTTGCTATAGTTGAAGTATATATACACATGTAATGTTAAGAAGGGAGCATGAAATTCATTTTCTTCCCCGTGCCAAATTTTGCGGAAGAAATAAAAAAAAAAAGAATTCATTTTTTAAGTTAAGTAAGGCTTTACTTGATTGAATTTTGATTCGAGGGAACGAAAGCGTGGAGCTGAAATAACTCACTCACAACACCTTTTAAAGGATTACGTGGTACGATTAGATCGAATAAGCCCTTATCGAATAAAGATTCAGCCTCCTGTGAACCCTCAGGGACTGCCTTATTCAATGTTTGTTCAATTACTCTTTTACCCGCAAATGCGATGTAGGCATTCGGTTCGGCAATAATGATATCCCCCAACATACCAAAACTAGCTGTCACCCCACCAGTAGTAGGAGATGTAAGGATTGCTACATAGAATAATTTTTTATTTGATTGATAATCATATAAAGCGGAAGATATTTTTGCCATTTGCATCAAGCTCAAACTTCCTTCTTGCATGCGTGCTCCTCCCGAAGCACACACTAAAATAAGAGGTAAAAATTGATTGGTCAGCATACTCGATCAAACGGGTGATTTTCTCTCCTACTACGGATCCCATACTACCCCCTATAAACTGAAAATCCATAACCCCAATTGCTACTGGAATATCATTTAATTTACCTGTGCCTGTTTGAATAGCCTCAGTTAATCCTGTCTTTCTTTGATAAGAAGAAAGACGATCTTTATAAGTATAAAGTTGATTCTCCGAATCAAATTGAATGGGATCCAAAGAGACCATGTCTTCATCCATAGGGTCCCAAGTACCTGGATCAATCAAAAGTTCGATTCTATCTGAACTACTCATTTTCAAATGGTATCCACATTGTTGACAAATATTCATTTTTGATTTAAAAATTTTCTTATAATTTAATCCATAACAATTTTCGCATTGAACCCACAAATGCCTGTATTTTTTAGTTAGATCTAGATCATTAGAACGTTCTGTTGTAGTTAAATTTTTTCTATGCGTGCTAGTTCTTATACTGAAACTCTCACTTTGACTACTATTTCCACCTTCAGCACAAATAGAACTATAAATGTAACTGTCACTGTAATTGTGACTACCACTTAAAATGTAACTATCAATACAGATTTGAGTCCAAAGATAACTGTCAATGCAACTATTAATGTGATTATTCCAACTATATTTAGTATCATACATGTACTGATCATAGTGGGAATCATCACTCTTAGATACATTATTTTGATAAGTAGAGTTCCGAAAACTATAAAAAGAACTTTCTAGTTCACTTACAAAAGAAGGATCATTGTCAATCTCAAAAATTTGATTTTCAATATCCAAATAGATGGAATAACTGCAGCTATTACTATCCCTAACTAAAAAAGTGTCATCAGATATGAAATTCCGAATGCCGACTAAATCATCAACAGTACTGTAACTAGAATTGTAACTATCACTATGACTAGGAATGTTTTTATTCATATTATTTATAATTGATCCTTCACTTTCAATAGGACCAAGACTATTGATTGATTTATTTAGCCTACACCTGTATTCTAACTTCCCTTTAGACAACATCGAATTTAACCATCTTTTTTCCATAGAGCTTTCTTGCCCCTATTTACATGAAAATACAATAGCTGAATAGTCATTCGATAAAAAAGAAATCATTTAAATATCTCATTTCCTATCAGAATAGGATCTAAATCCAATCACTAGGATTATTAAGTATTAACGAGTCGGTCTTAAAAAAAAAAGGTTCCGTTATATATAGTGAAGTGATACTTAGCGTTCTCTCAAAAGAGAATTATTTTTTTTTTCAATTAAATCAATTCAATTATTAATTTATAAATAGTGGTTTCTCACCGGTTATGTCAAATTGTCAAATTCACATAAAAAAAATCGTTGTTATCCCTATGAATATGAAGAACTTTTTTCGTAAAATCTCGTCTACTAAAAAATTTGTATTCCAAGACAGAACAAAAAGGACAATATACAGGATGGGGTAGAAGAAGTTGTGATACTTGGCTCGATCCCGGATCTGAAACGACGCTACGGGATATAATATATTAAATATTAAATGACTACACCAATCCTAAGGATCCATAGGCTTAATTGCGGATCCAGCACAACAATAAAAATTTTTAAGTTGTTTCGTCTTATATTTTTATTTCAATTTTCTATTTTGTATATCTAGTAAAAAAGATATACAATAATATCTTTGTATTGTATTCGGCTCAATCCTTTTAGTAAAAGATTGAGCCGAATTTAGTTTAATTGAAAGTCAATTAAAAGAACGAAGAGTAATTACTGGATTACAAAGTATCCATTGCCTCAAATTGTATCCATTGCCTCAAATTCAAATTTGATCTCCTTCCATACTTCACAAGCAGCAGCTAGTTCAGGACTCCATTTACTAGCCTCACGGATAATTTCATTACCCTCACGAGCAAGATCACGTCCCTCATTACGAGCTTGTACACATGCTTCTAGAGCTACTCGGTTAGCTACGGCACCAGGTGCATTACCCCAAGGGTGCCCCAAAGTTCCTCCG
>NW_026124867.1:22500-26151 GCF_025177605.1 Cucumis melo
TAATTGGCCACTTGATTTGGTTCATCATTAATGTCTTATCTTTGTAGATGAATTACATATGAAAATTTTCCTATTTTCCCATACAAAATCAAGAAATTAGTAATACTTCTTTTCTTTGGGATACCTACCCAATTCTAGTAAATTTTTGGAGTCAAAATCATGACATGAAACCGGTTTAAAAACTCCACCATAACCCAATGCAAATCGAATGCACTAGTAAATCACATGGATCTAGGAACGACTTACTGTATTTTATTTGTGGACAAGCTAGAGTTTGAGAAACGAAGATCTTTGGTAACTTTCATTGTAAACATTCTCAAATAGGCTTTTCTGTTGGTATACCTTATCTAGTAAAGCACAAAACTAAAGTAGTCGTCTTCTCTTTCCTTCTTCAATCACTAAAAGTTCCTAAATGGAAATTCCGACTATATGTATCCTCTCTATATAAATATATAATATTTAATATATATTTATTATGGATATAATAGATATTATATAAATAGGATTATAGTGGATGAATCTTCAAACGAGACATGTACCGATCGACTAATCCGGTATATTTTCCACATTGATAGGAGTACGTTTATGTTTCTGCTTTACGAATATGATATTTTCTGGGTATTTCTAATAATATCAAGTCTTATTCCTATTTTGGCATTTCTAATTTCTGGAGTTTTAGCCCCTCTTAGCAAAGAGCCAGAGAAACTTTCGAGTTATGAATCGGGAATAGAACCAATGGGCGATGCTTGGGTACAATTTAGAATCCGTTATTATATGTTTGCTCTAGTTTTTGTTGTTTTTGATGTTGAAACAGTTTTTCTTTATCCGTGGGCAATGAGTTTTGATGTATTAGGGGTATCCGTCTTTATAGAAGCTTTAATTTTCGTGCTTATCCTAATTGTCGGTTTAGTTTATGCATGGCGAAAAGGAGCATTGGAATGGTCTTAGTTTTTGAATATTCAGACAATTAAAAAAAACATTGAGACAGTTATGAATTCCATCGAGTTTCCCTTACTTGATCGAACAACCCAAACTTCAGTTATTTCAACTACATCAAATGATCTTTCAAATTGGTCAAGACTCTCCAGTTTATGGCCGCTTCTCTATGGTACCAGTTGTTGCTTCATTGAATTCGCTTCATTAATAGGTTCACGATTCGACTTTGATCGTTATGGACTGGTACCAAGATCTAGTCCTAGACAGGCAGACTTAATTTTAACAGCGGGTACGGTAACAATGAAAATGGCTCCTTCTTTAGTAAGATTATATGAGCAAATGCCTGAACCAAAATATGTTATTGCTATGGGAGCATGTACAATTACAGGAGGGATGTTCAGTACCGATTCTTATAGTACTGTTCGGGGAGTCGATAAGTTAATTCCTGTCGATGTGTATTTGCCGGGTTGTCCGCCTAAACCCGAGGCTGTTATAGATGCTATAACAAAACTTCGTAAGAAAATATCTCGAGAAATCTATGAAGATCGAATTAAGTCTCAAGAGGAAAATCGGTGTTTTACTACCAATCACAAATTTCATGTTGGCCCAAGTACTAATACTGGAAATTACGATCAAGGATTACTCTATCAACCATCATCTACTTCAGAGATCATCCCTCCTGAAACTTTTTTCAAATACAAAAGTGCAGTCTCTTCCTACGAATTAGTAAATTAGGCCGTATACTTTTTTTGTACAGAATAACAAAGCAAAGAACGAGTGAATCTTCATCAATTTTTCATTGTAAATGGGAAATACTTATACAAATAAAAATAAAAAAATGGGGGGGGGAGAAGATGCAGGGTAATTTGTCTTCTTGGCTAGTCAAACATGGACTGGTTCATAGATCTTTGGGTTTCGATTACCAAGGAATAGAGACTTTACAAATAAAGCCCGAGGAATGGCATTCCATTGCAGTCATTTTATATGTATATGGTTACAATTATCTACGTTCCCAATGTGCTTATGATGTAGCACCAGGCGGACTGTTAGCTAGTGTGTATCATCTTACGAGAATCGAGTATGGTATAGATCAACCGGAAGAGGTATGCATAAAAGTATTTGCCGCAAGGATAAATCCTAAAATTCCGTCTGTTTTCTGGGTTTGGAAAAGTGCGGATTTTCCAGAAAGGGAATCTTATGATATGTTGGGAATTTCTTATGATAATCATCCACGTCTAAAGCGTATCTTAATGCCTGAAAGTTGGGTAGGATGGCCCTTACGTAAGGATTATATTGCCCCCAATTTTTATGAAATACAAGATGCTCATTAAATAATACGAAACTAATCTTCACTTCGACAACTCAAGATATTCAAATACATTTTTACGTTCTCTTATAGATATAGCATAGTAATTGAAGTCTCATTCATCTTATTATTATTGATTAAAAAAAATACAATTAGAGATTTGGTGAGATTATCCAATTTGTAAGATACTTATTTTGGATGAGCCACAAGCTAATAGGATGAACTAAATGAGTTCTGCATTATGAACTATGTATCACGCATATGACTTATAGATGTGCTTTAAAAAGTCACATAGGGTGAAATGAAGAAATATAATATGAAAAGAGAATCGGATTCTATTTGTACTGTATCTGAGATGAATCTTGGCCATTCCCGCCTTTCAACTCCCCTAGACTAGACTTTTGGGTCTTATAAGGAACTAATTGAAACTTTCAAATATGTATAAAATAGGAATTGAACGCCAGGAGACAGAGTATGAACAAATAAAAAAGAAGAGGAAACAAAAGAAAATTCTTTTCTTTTACATATCTATATACATCCTTTACATATTTCTATAAATATCCTCTTTATCTTTACTTGTCTATTTTCGACATCTATAAATAGAGTAAAAAATATATATAGTTTAGTTAAAGGGTAGATTTCCAGACATCATCATGTATCAGTATTTTTCATGATCTATATTATTAATGAATCCGTAGAATAGATACTCATACAAATTCATGATGTGCCAAGAACCAGATTTGAACTGGTGACACGAGGATTTTCAGTCCTCTGCTCTACCAACTGAGCTATCCCGGCCATTTCCGACACATTATCCTTATTTTAATAGATGACTTTGGTCTATGTCAATTGTAAATAAGAAAAAAGGTATTCCAAAGTCTTCTTTTTGAAGATATACGAAATTTCAGGGCTTGGATAAGCCTTTCGAAGTTTCAGTACAGTAGACAGTTAATCATTCAAATTTCACAGATTACTTGCGCAAGGATGTTCGTTTGTACGTCTATCATATAGAATATATACCACAAGCCTTGTGATAAGAAATCAAATTTCCGCTCAAATACGCTTGTGAAAGAGTCGAATGAATGAGAAACATAACAAAGTCTGAATTGCTAATGAACGGATAAATAATTAAAGAGGCCAACGGGCCTTTTTAGGGTTTTGGGGATAGAGGGACTTGAACCCTCACGATTTTAAAAGTCGACGGATTTTTCCTCTTACTATAAATTTCATTTTTGTCGTTATTGACATGTAGAATGGGACTCTATCTTTATTCTATTCGATCTGATTAATCAATTCTTCAAAAGATCTATCAGACTATGATGGAGTAAATGATTTGATCAATGAATATTCGATTATTTTTTCAACTTGTAGATCTTGGAATCGATTCATAACAATTCGTTCATTTTTAT
>NW_026124868.1:10000-24933 GCF_025177605.1 Cucumis melo
CCCAACATTGACGTATTGAACAAACTCATATACGCAAAAAATCTCAAATATCCTTGATCATGAGACATATAATTGTCACTATAAATAAGAACCATAATTCCAACAGTCGTGATTAATATTGCCATAATACAAGTAAGTGGATCGATCAAGTAGCCCAACTCTAAAGAAAAATCATTATTGATAGTCCAAGACCATACATATTGATAGATATAACTAGTATTTATTTGATCAATAGACAGATAAACTGCAAAAATCATAACTATACTTAACAATAAAATACTCGGAAAAGACCACATACGTCGAAGGTTTTTGGTTGCCGTCGGAAAAAGTAGAAGGCCCACTCCTATTAAGATAGGAATTGGAAGTGAGATGAACGGTATGATCCATGAATATTGATATGTATATTCCATAAAAAAGTATATTAAATTCCTAATTAATTTTTCTGATTCACCAGCTCTTATCTCTTTTCAAAAGGATCAGTTAATAACAAATTTAAATATCCAAAACGGAAATAGAATTTTATTTTTCTATTCTTAATTTTTTGCCAAATACTTCAAATATTTCAAGTCACGAAGTTACAATTGTTCAAATAAGATGAGATGATCCATTGAAACTATTAATGAACACACCCATTACTTTTAAGTAAAATTTTTTGACAATATAGAAACTGCAAATTTTCTTTATTATTTAGTATGCATTACAAAAATTCCCCGCTCTAGAGCAAGAAAGAATAATTAGACCAAAAACACTATTTTATTTTGGTATCAATCATAAAAGACAGTCTACAAGTTGATCCAGTAAAATAAGACTTCTTTGTATTAAATTCTACGAATCATTAAACAATTTTTTTTTGACAAAATAACATTATATATATTGTTTTTTCTTTGTTTCTAATCTAATAATTTCGAATTTTCGATAGCTATATTAGGAGTATACTATAATTTCAATAATAAATGGATAATAAATAGTAAAGAACAATTCATTTTGAACAATAGATGTCTTTCACATCCAACTATAGTAATGAATAATCAATTATAATTTTGTAATGGCAGTTCCAAAAAAGCGCACTTCTATATCAAAAAAACGGATTCGGAAAAATATTTGGAAAAGCAAAGGGCGTCGGGCAGCGTTGAAAGCTTTTTCGCTAGCAAAATCTCTTTCAACGGGTAATTCCCAAAGTTTTTTGGGGGACAAATCAAATAAATACTGAAAGATTGGAATAATCTGAATTGGTTTGACTCAAAAAACAGCCTAGTAAAAGTTCGTTTATAATTTTTATATTTTATATATATATTTTTTATATATTAAATATAAATTTTTTTTTATCAAAGCAATTAGTGTAATTTTCCTAATGTTTTGAGCGGATAAATATGAAATTCTTTTTCCTTTTTGTAGGCTATGTAAAAAAAAATAATAAATCGTTTGTTTACTCAATTAAAAAATGGAAAATGGTACTTTTTTGTTCAAAGAATAAAAAAGGTTGACCTTTCTTTTTCATATCTTTGTTTTATCATTTTCGAGATGGGGAAAATATGAATCCCCATCGCCCCACTAAACCAAAAAGTTTTTGTTGATTTTTGATTTTATTATCTATTTTCGATATTATATATAATATCGAAATATAGAAGAGCAAATAGTAAACTGAAACTCTTTATTAAAAATTTAATAAGACATTGAAACGATGACATTAGTTGATTAAGTTAAAACCTTCTTTTTGAATTCTATGAACCCTTACCTTATTTCTTCTTCTCGAAATCATTATTACTATTATAGATATAGAATATATCTCGCCGAATACATAATGAAATTGGTTTGCAAAATCCTATAAAATAAAACTATTATTAAAAAAATAAAACTATTATTAAATGAAGAAAATTGACACCTTAAATTCTTATTGAAATAAATGAAATCGGATAAGATTTTTATTGGAAACGCTCAAATCTCCTATTTTTTTCCCTTTAATGAAATTATCATTTAAAGATAAAGAGTTTTTTATCCACGATAAATATTTTGTAAAAAATATTCCATTTAATTGCAAATTCATTCTATTTTTTTCAATCTCGACGATTGAATAATAATAGGTTATTATGATTTCGAGAAAGCCGCTATGGTGAAATCGGTAGACACGCTGCTCTTAGGAAGCAGTGCTAGAGCATCTCGGTTCGAGTCCGAGTGGCGGCATGCCATTTTTTTTTTATAAAAAAAAGTTCTATAATAGAATTAATAATTCAAGTCCCAGATATTAATTCAAATAATTGAATTGCGGGACCTTTAAATTTATTTTTTTATGATATTTTTAACTTTCGAGCATATATTAACTCATATATCTTTTTCGGTCATTTCAATTGTCATTACAATTCAGTTAATAACCTTATTAATCAATGAAACCGTAGGACTCTATGTTTCGTCAGAAAAGGGCATGATAGTTACTTTTTTCTGTATAACAGGATTATTAGTTACTCGTTGGATTTATTTGAGGCATTTACCATTAAGTGATTTATATGAATCATTACTATTTCTTTCATGGGCTTTATCCATTATTCATCTATTTGCTTATTTAAAAAAATATAAAAACCATTTAAGTGTAAGCGCAATAACCGCGCCAAGTACTATTTTTACACAAGGTTTTGCTACTTCAGGTTTTTTAACTGAAATGCATCAATCCCCACTATTAGTTCCCGCTCTCCAATCTCATTGGTTAATGATGCACGTAAGTATGATGGTATTAGGTTATGCAGCTCTTTTATGTGGATCATTATTTTCAGTAGCTCTTATAGTGATTACATTTCAAAAAGCTATAAGAATTTTTGGTAAAAACAATAATTTATTAAATGCGTTATTTTCCTTTGATGAGATCCAATACATCAACGAAGGGAACTATTTTGTAAGAAACACTTCCTTTTTTTCTTCGAAGAATTATTATAAGTCTCAACTGATTCAACAATTAGATCATTGGAGTTATCGTATTATTAGTCTAGGGTTTATCTTTTTAAGCATAGGTATTCTTTCAGGGGCAGTATGGGCTAATGAGACATGGGGATCGTATTGGAATTGGGACCCAAAGGAAACTTGGGCATTTATTACTTGGACGATATTTGCAATTTATTTACATACGCGAACAAATAAAAATTTTGAAGGTGTAAATTCCGCAATTGTGGCCTCTATGGGTTTTCTTATAATTTGGATATGCTATTTTGGGGTCAATCTATTAGGGATAGGGCTACATAGTTATGGTTCATTTACATTAACATCTAATTGAATTCATTCAAGAAAGGGCCTGACGAACACAAACATGGAGGGGTATAGATAAGAAAATTGTGTGTAAGACATCGAGAACCCTTTGAATCACTACATTACTTGATTCAAATGGTTCTCACAAAAGCCAAATGTATGAGGAAGTCCAATTCATTTTTTTATTTAACTTAAGAAAAAAGACTTCTTTTTTTTATTGTGCAACGAATGATTAAAAAAAATTATTATAGTATTGCTGTTTCATTTTTTTATGAAAACTATCTAGCAAAATAATTAGATAAAATAGCTTCGACCTTGTCAACTGATAGTGAGAAAACAAAATCTGGATAAATACCAATACCTATGACAGGTATAAGGATAGAGATCGCAACAAACAACTCTCGTGGTCCCGAATCAAAAAAATAAGAATTTTTAGCATTAAAAAGCTTGTATCCATAGAACATCTGGCGTAACATAGATAATAAATAAATGGGAGTTAATATAATTCCAATTGCCATTACCAAAGTAATTACTATTTTTGCCATTAAAAGATATTTTTGGCTAGTAATTATTCCAAAAAAGACTATTAATTCTGCAACAAAACCGCTCATACCAGGCAATGCAAGGGAAGCCATCGATAAGATACTGAAAGTCATAAATATTTTTGGAATTGGGATAGCCAGTCCTCCCATTTCATCGAGATAAACCAGACGTATTCTATCATAACTTGTTCCTGCCAAGAAAAAAAGTGCAGCGCCAATAAATCCATGAGAGATTATTTGTAAAATAGCTCCATTCAGTCCCGTATCGCTTATAGAACCAATTCCTATAATTATGAAACCCATATGAGAGACGGAGGAATAAGCTATTCTTTTTTTTAAATTGCGTTGACCCGAAGATGTTGAAGCTGCATAGATTATTTGAATTATGCCTAATATGATCAACCAGGGTGAAAAGATAGAATGGGCGTGGGGTAATAATTCCATATTGATCCGAACCAATCCATATGCTCCCATTTTTAATAAGATTCCGGCTAGAAGCATACAAGTACTGTAATGTGCCTCTCCGTGGGTATCTGGTAACCATGTATGTAAGGGTATAATCGGTGATTTGACAGCAAAAGCAATAAGAAATCCGATATAGAATAGTATTTCTAGTGCTATAGGATACGATTGATTAGCTGATGTTTCAAAATTTAAAGTTGGTTCATTAGAACCATATAAACCGATACCCAGAACTCCCATTAACAAAAAAATGGAACCTCCCGCAGTGTACAAAATAAACTTTGTAGCTGAATACAACCGTTTCTTTCCGCCCCACATCGATAGAAGTAGATAAACGGGAATTAATTCTAACTCCCACATGATAAAAAAGAGTAAGAGGTCTCGAGCAGAAAATGATCCTATTTGACCACTATACATTGCTAACATTAGAAAATGGAATAATCGGGAATCTCGAGTAACTGGCCAAGCCGCTAAAGTAGCTAAAGTGGTGATAAACCCCGTCAGTAAAATGGGTCCTATGGAAAGTCCATCGATTCCCAATCTCCAGTAAAAATCCAAAAAAGGGATCCATTTATAATCCTCCATCAATTGGATTAATGGATCGTCTAATTCGAAATGATAACAAAACGCATAGGTTGTTAGAAGCAGCTCGAGTACACAGATACATATAGTATACCATCTCATTACTTTATTTCCTCTATGAGGGAAAAAGAAAAGTAATAAACCCGCAAATATTGGAAAAACTACAACTGTTGTTAACCAAGGAAAATAATTCGTAGTAAAAACAAGATACACTTGGACTAAAAAAACCCATGTTCGAAAATAAAATAAAAAAAAATATATATATGTATATTTATTTTCGAGCACGAGTTTTTGTCGGTAAAAAAGAAATCAAATGTATTCAAGGGGGCTTTTAGAGAACGTATCAATAAGCTAGACCCATGCTTCGAGTTGTTTCATGCCATAAATAAACGCGAACACTCAAAAAATCTGTCGGACAGGCAGATTCACATCTCTTACAACCAACACAGTCTTCCGTTCGTGGAGCCGAAGCTATTTGCTTAGCTTTACATCCGCCCCAAGGTATCATTTCTAATACATCTGTGGGGCAAGCTCGGACACATTGAGTACACCCTATACATGTATCATAAATCTTTACTGAATGTGACATTGGATCTATAATTTTTTTTTAAGACTATAAATTTTCGATCGAGTAAATTTGTAAATGAATTATATATTTAGATACCAGATGAGTCAATAATTTATCAGAATTTTGATAATCAATCTACTTTCAGATTAACTCATGCGATAGGGCCAAGATACTTTGATTTTTTACGTTTTCGCAAACATTATCATGGATTACGTATGATACATATAATTTTACTTGATGAATATCATAATTTATCTCATAAATAAATATTACTTATTCAACAAATTCGATTGATTGATACGAGTGGATTTTCTGTTACGATAAATTGACGAAAGAATAGCTGGGCCAATAGCTGCTTCAGCGGCTGCAATAGCTATAACAAAAATTGAGAAAATATTCCCTTTTAATTGGCGACTATCAAAAAAATCAGAAAATGTTACGAAATTCATATTAACTGCATTCAGTATAAGCTCAAGACACATAAGGGCCCTAACCATATTTCGGCTTGTGATCAATCCATAGATACCGATAGAAAATAAATAGGCACTTATAATAAGTACATGTTCGAGCATGATTGACCAACTCCTTATCAATTCCGATTCATTTCAATATGAACAAAAATGTAATAGATTCAATTCAATTGACAAAAAAAAAGTACAGAACAAGAGAATATATTCGTAATCGATCGAATAAAAGAATTTTGAGTTTAGACCAAAAAATCTTCAAATAGAATTGAAGGGGAATGTGTGTGATAACATACAACAAAGTTTAAATTATGCTATTTCTAACTAAAGATTTATTACTGGCGAGCCACGGAAATTGCGCCGATCAAAGCAGCTAAAAGAATGATCGAAATGAGTTCAAATGGAAGAAAAAAATATGTTGATAAATAAATTCCAATTTGTTGACTATTACTTATTAAATCTTGCTCTAGAATCTGATTTGATCTTGTAGTCCAAATAATCCCATACCATGACGTATCTACAATAGTAGTCATTAGTGAAACAAAAATACTTGTACAAACCAGAAAAGTAACTCCATTCCCAACGGTCCAAAGATTAAAATCTTTGGAATATTCTGAACCCTTCATGAACATCACAGCAAATATGATTAAAACATTTATAGCTCCCACGTAAATAAGGAGTTGCGCAGCAGCTACAAACTGGGCGTTTGCTAGAATATAGAATAAGGATATAGAAACAAGAACCAGTCCCAACGAAAAAGCAGAATAAATGGAGTTGTTAAATAATAGTACTCCCATACTTCCTAATATAAGACCTGATCCCAACAAGACTACAAGAAAATCATGTATCGGTCCAGGCAAATCCATTATATGTAGTAAAAAAAGAGATAAATAAATCTAAATGTTTTTCATGACCTTATTGATCTGACCAGGAAAAAAAAATGTATAATCAATTCCTAATTAAATATTAAGGGGTGTGAATTAATGTAGGTACAGTTATTCTATTAATCTTAGTCTTGATCTGAAAGAGTAAAGTAGATTGAAACTATATATTTCGAAATATATAGTTTCAATCTAAATTAAGCTACAATTCTCATGAATCAATAGTTTGGATTTGTAGGTAGTGACCAAACAAACAAAACGAAAGAAACCTCATGTCTTTAGATCAAAACAGAACCTTAGTAATTGTAAATTACTCTTTAATCAACAGATTGACTTATTTTAGACTTCAATTTGAGGCGAATTCGAATTCAAAATTGTTCTAATTGTATAATCATCAACTACTGACATTGGTAAACGACCCAAAGAAATTTGATTATAATTCAATTCGTGACGATCATAAGTAGAAAGTTCATATTCTTCAGTCATTGATAAACAATTTGTTGGACAATATTCAACGCAGTTACCACAAAATATACAGATCCCGAAATCAATACTGTAATTAAGCAATCGTTTCTTTCGAATATCCGTTTCCAATTTCCAATCAACAACGGGGAGATCTATAGGACATACACGAACACATACTTCACAAGCAATGCATTTATCGAATTCAAAATGGATTCGACCACGGAAACGCTCCGATGCTATTAATTTTTCGTAAGGATATTGAATAGTTACAGGCAAACGATTTGCATGGGATAAAGTAATCATGAAACCCTGACCAATGTACCTTGCAGCTCGTACTGTTTGTTGACCATAATTCATGAACCCAGTTACCATAGGGAACATATTATAATATCTCTAAAGAATTTTATGTTTGTTTCTTTCTCTTGTTTGAGCAAGTCGTGAATATAGAATATGGTATTCCTTTACAATGAAAAGAGTTGAAAAGATGTTGTTAATAATAGATTACCGAGAGATATAGGTAAAAGAAATTTCCATCCAAGATTTAATAGTTGATCTATTCTTAGTCGGGGTAAAGTCCATCTTGTTGCTATAGAAATGAACAAGAACAAATAAGTTTTCGCTAATGTAATAAAGATACTAATTGTCATTCCAAAGACTTCATACACTTTATTTATTTCAAATAGTTCATAACCTAATATGTATGGAATAGAGATATCCCAACCACCCAAGTAAAGAACAGTTACAAATAACGAAGAAACTAATAGATTTAGATAGGAAGCAACATAAAATAAACCAAATTTTATACCTGAATACTCAGTTTGATAACCCGCTACTAATTCTTCTTCTGCTTCTGGTAAATCAAAAGGTAATCTCTCGCATTCTGCTAAGGAAGAAATTAGAAAAATAACAAACCCTATAGGTTGACGCCACAAATTCCAACCCCAAAAACCATATTTTGATTGAGCCTCAACTATATCAACGGTACTAGAACTGTTAGATAATTATAGTCGGTAATAACATCACTGTTCTCATCGCTATTACAGAACCGTACATGAGATTTTCACCTCATACGGCTCCTTGAGGGCCTTAAATAAATCTAAGGAGCGTATCGGGATTATTTATCTTGTCTTGCTATGTTTTTTTTGTAGAATACTATAAGATAAAAATATACTATAAGATAAAAATCTATCGTGTGTCCCCAAATTAACCCAATAGAATTCTGTCTGTTATAATAATAAAGAAAAAGGTTACTTCTGAATTGATCTCATCCTTTAAAAAAAATTCTTTGTTGAGTAATAACTTAATTCTTTACTAAAATACTATTTATTATAAATATCAATAACCCATTGTTTTCAATTACGAAAAAAAAATTGGCTATTCCATTAGTTCATGAATTCGGACATGAATTCTATCTCTATGAATAGGGAGATAGGAAAGAAATGCATATAGTAATGGAGATAAGAAACAATAAAAAATATCTCTTTTTTTTTTTTTTTGTAATTGGATTCTTTCCATTTTTTTTCGTTCCTATTCTTCTTTCTGAGAAAAAGGGTACTTACTCAATAAGGGATTATTTCGTTTCCGATAGTCATTTATTTAATGGGTGGATAGGCGTATACTCTGGATCGGAATCGTGGGGAGTACTGCCTGATCATTTCTACAAACTTAAAGCCCCAATTCGTATTCTTTTTATATTATGCATTTTGCAAAAATGTCCTTCTCTCTCTTTTGGTTTTGGATAATTTTGAAAATCTCCATTACTAATCCTTTGTATATCTTGGTGTTTCTAACCATCCACTCATTTTTGCTCAATCGGCTGTGTTATGGTAATACACATATGGTAGTACATAAAAATAATAGTGAAAAACTCAATCCGGTTGATCTTTTGAGTCCGCTTCAAGACAGGATAACTAGTGACCCAATCTTGGGGCTCTCTTGCGCCTATATTTTTTTCTGCTTAACTCTTATACATAGAAAATGAGACTTAATATTTTGACTGCTAATTTTTATTTATATAAGCTGTTTTCTTTCACTCATATAACTATCTGATTTAGTTCATTAATCCGAATAATAAATATAAAAATGAGGATATCTATTCAATGCATTTCAACCCTTTTCTCGAAAAAAAGTGGGAGAAGTTTATGTCTCAACGAATCACACGTAGAGATATTGATAATACACATAGAGTTAATGGTATTTCATAACTAATTGATTGAGCAGCAGCTCGTAGACCACCTAAGAAGGAATATTTATTATTGGATCCATATCCTGACATAAGAAGTCCGATGGGAGCAACACTTGAAATGGCAATCCATAAAAAAAACACCGATAGGTAGATCGGCTAAAACAAGGCGATAACCAAAAGGAATTACTGAATAGCTTAGTAAAATTGATATGACTGCTATCGATGGTCCCATACTGAATAAGCGAGTATCACCTCTAGATGGAAGCAGATTTTCTTTAAAAAGTAGTTTTGTACCATCTGCTAAAGCTTGAAGAACTCCCAAAGGACCAGCATATTCAGGTCCAATCCGTTGTTGTATTCCTGCGGATATTTCTCTTTCTAACCATACAATTACTAGTACGCCTATTGTGATTCCCAATACAGTAGTCAAAATAGGGACAAGTACCCATAGAATTCCATAGAATTCTTTTAAGAATTCCAATCTCGAAAAAGAATTGATATCTTGGACTTGTGATGTATCAATTATCATTTTAACGATCAACTTCTCCCATAATGATATCTATGCTACCTAGTATTGTCATAATATCAGCCAATTTCATTCTTTTAACTAACTGAGGAAGAATTTGCAAATTGATAAAACCCGGCGGGCGAATTTTCCACCTCCAAGGAAAACCACCCTGATCCCCTATCAAAAAAATGCCCAATTCTCCTTTGGGGGCTTCGACTCTCACATAAAGTTCTTGTTTCGCCAATTCAAAAGTTGGCGAAGGTTTTTTACTAATGAATCGATAGTCAAAGTCATTCCATTCCGGAGACCTTGCTCGATCAAAAGATCGTATTTCTAAATTTTCATAAGGTCCCCCTGGAATTCCTTCCAAAGCTTGTTGAATAATTTTTACGGATTCCGTCATCTCAGCAAGTCTGACTAAATAACGAGCTAATGAATCGCCTTCTTTTTGCCACTGAACTTCCCAATCAAATTCGTCATAACACTCATAACGATCAACTTTACGAAGATCCCATGGTATTCCGGAAGCTCGTAGCATTGGTCCTGATAACCCCCAATTTATGACCTCTTCTCCAGAAATAATACCTACTCCCTCAACTCGTTCTAAAAAAATAGGATTTTGTGTAATAAGTTTTTGATATTCAGCAACCGCTGTCAAAAAATAATCGCAGAAATCCAAACATTTATCTATCCATCCATGAGGTAGATCAGCCGCGACTCCCCCGATACGAAAAAAATTATGCATCATTCTCATACCGGTGGCTGCTTCGAATAGATCATATACTAATTCTCGTTCTCTGAAAATATAGAAGAAGGGAGTCTGTGCGCCAATATCCGCCATAAAAGGGCCAAGCCATAACAGATGAGAAGCTATACGACTCAACTCCAACATAATTACTCTGATATAGCTAGCTCTTTTGGGGACTTGAATATTTCCCAACTGTTCTGGACCATTTACGGTTATTGCTTCTGTAAACATAGTAGCTAAATAATCCCAACGTGTTACATAAGGTAGATATTGTATAATTGTTCGGTTTTCTGCAATTTTTTCCATCCCTCTGTGTAAATAACCCAATATTGGTTCACAGTCAATAACATCTTCACCATCCAAAGTAAGGATGAGTCGAAGAACACCGTGCATTGAGGGGTGGTGAGGTCCCATATTGACTATCATGAGGTCTTTTCTTGTAGCCGGTCCATTCATAAGTTTTTCCTCGATTCATCTTTCCATGAATTGCTGAAAATTAAAATAAGTTCATAAAAATGCAAGATCTAATAAATCAAATAATTAAAAATTACTTTTTAAATTACTGAGTTTTTGACTCCCGAATATCCAATTGATTAATTAATTCTTTATAACGCATTTTATTTTTCTTTGATAAATAAGAAAGTAATCGTTGGCGTTTTCCGAGAATTTTACGTAGACCTCTTTGAGATAAATAGTCTTTTTTGTGCAATTCCAAATGTGAAGTAAGTCTTCGTATCTTATTGGTGAAACTGACTACTTGAAATTCAACAGATCCTCCATTTTCTTTTTTTTCTTCTTGCGAAATAACTGAGCTGAATGAATTTTTTACCATAAAATTAAATCTCCTTAGCCTTCTTTTTTTTTATAAATTATTATTGATCAGTAATAATAATGTTACTCGTTTTAATTTGATATACACAATAATCTTACTTTGATTAAGAATTTCTATTCTTTTTTTTTTTAATAAAATCTAGCAATCCCTTTTTTGAAAATTTCAGATAGGTATACAAAAGTCTGGTATATTTTTGCATGCACAAAAAATATTTAGACTGCAATTTTCAATTTAAAATGAAATAAGAATATTTTCTTGATTCATTTCTAAATCTAATAGATACGTCATTAAATTCAATTAATATCATCTATCAGAATCTAAGAGAGTGCCATATGTGTATTTCTTTGTCTTCATATACCATATAAGGTACGGGCAATATAGGAAAAATGTAGCATTAACTAATTTGCAATTGTGGATACATATGGATCCTTAGCATACTAAAACGACTGCTATTATTGGTATCAAACCAATACCGATTCATACAAGCTAAATCTTCTAATCGATAATTGGGCCAAAGAAAGAACTTTAATTTTTTTAGTTGATTTTGATATCTATCAAGATGTTTGCTTGTTTTATCTAAAACTTGATCATCTGTTTTCACCTTATTTCCATTGTAAAATGCTGTATTTCTCTGGATATCATTTTTATTCCCAGAATTGAAACAAATTAGAATTCTAAACTCTCTACGACCTCTAGGGGATAAGATATTTTCCGGAACAAGCAAATCATAATAATTGCTGGTTCTATTTTCAGTCATTTTTTGAGGTATTGCAATGGATTCAGCAAAACTCCTCTTATAAGGATAGCCTTTTTCTTGATATTTTTGATTAAATTGGTACTTATTCTTATGAACTAATGAAATACCTATGGTTTGAGACATAATAAATTTTCCATCATTTTTTACAGACAGACGAATGGGTTCTATAATAAGTATTCCAGTTCTAATTAATTCTGAAAGAATCAAGCCCTTCGAAGATAGCAGAATATCCAGACTCAGGTTGCCATTTTGAATAGAGGATATATAAATTTGTTTGGGATCTAGCAGTCTAACCAGGAGACAACATATTTTGATGTTATTGAAAATTTTTTTATTTACGTATGCCGAACCATCCCATCTGCATTGAACACGAAAATATTTTTTTAGTAACAACTCAAACTCCTTGCTCATCTTTTTCGCGTATTGGTTTTGATTTATACGTTTTCTCCTATCTGCTACCGCAGAATCTTCTTGAAGATTTTTTTTGTGGTTTGAGTGAACTGAGTCAAGATCCTCTTTGGCCACAGATTCCTTTTCTGCTTTATTTCCATTTTCTAATTCAAAAGTTTTTTTCCTTCGCTGATAGAAAAAGAGATCCTTTTTTCTTTTCAATGAGTTTTTTTTTTTTACTAAAAATTTCATTTCCATTCAATTTTTTTTCATTTCCATTCAAATTAAAAAGAAGTGATTTGATTGGTATCAGCCATGGATTAATCTTATATGCATTATAAAGTATCAAAAATTCTGGAAAGACCCACCCACGTTTCAAATTCGATCTGGAACCACTTAGTATTTCTTCATTCATTCTCATCCAATCAAAAAAAGTTTGTTTTTTTTTGTTGGATCGGTTGCTTTTTTTATCTTGATTAATTGTCAGATAAAACAAATGTTTCTTATTTATTTTTTTAATTAGTTGAAAATGATTAACCCCAGTTTTAGTATTTTTTTTACTGTTCGTGTCAGCCTCAATATGGATCCAGGATCGAATATCGACCTTATTTTTAATAGAAAAATGCAGCATTCTCCAATCAAAATATTTTCTATCCATAGTTTTTTCCAGATCTATAATATCATCTTCTCGTAGATAATTATTGATAAGGATATCAGTCAGTATATCAATAAATTTACATTTATCCGTGTTGTACTTATAAGAACTTTCTTGATTATTTTTTACTTCTACTGGTAATTCAACAATATATGAATCTTTATTATCTTCATAATTAATAGATTTATATGATAAACAATCATATATATATTTTTTTATTTTCTTATCTTTTTTATTCGGTAATGAGTCGTCTATTTCAAAATGATTTTGTTTTTTGTAAGCAATTAATCGGTTTTTTTCATCTGAAAAACATTGGTTAAAATCTTTATTTTTACGATCTTGCTTAACTCTATTTCGCCATTTTTGGGGGAGTAATTTTGACCATCTAATCGGATATAAATCCAAGTTATAATGACCCCTTAACCAGTTTTTCCATTGATTTCTCATTCCAGAATTTTCAAGATTATTTTGTTTTAGGTCGGAATGTAATATTTCGTGTGCTCCAACAACTTCAACAAAATAATCCTCTATTTCATTCTTAAGAAAACGAGATGTTCCGTGATATTGAAAGACAGGTCTTAACTTAGATAAATTAATAATTTGTGTTTGTGATAATTTGTAAAATAAATATGCTTGCGACAAGTATGATAAGTCCAAAAAGATCTTTCCATTCTTATTAGTAATATTGGAAAGTGACTTTTTGATAGTTGAAATAAAGGTCAATTATACTTTGATTTGTTTTATCAATTCTTTCTTGATTTGATTCATTATTGAAAATGGATTTAGTAAATTTTTTTTTTATTGATTCAATAAAAAGTTGGCCATTCCTCGGCATATTAATCATACGTTGAAAACATATACATAGATATTTTTCAACAAAAAAATTTAGAAAATGATGCGATTTACGAATTAATCGTACATTTCTTTTTTTTAATATCTTTAAAATATTTTTCTGAGATTCAAATATTTTATCATCATAACTTATTTTGTTAGGACTAATTTCTGTATTTAGCAACTCTTGTTTCGTGTCTTTTCTAATTTTTTTCAATTTTTTTTAGTATGGTGTTTGTTCTATCAGTCAAATCTTTCATTTTTTTTTCTCTCAATGAAAAATTTGTCCAATCCATAGAACTAATTACAATGGACGAGTCTTGGATCATTCGATTACTTATTATCGAATTTTTTTCGTTTTTAGCTTGATTCAACTTGTATATTTCTTTCAATTGAAATAATGGAATTGGGGTTCTTTGTAAAAGTGCTTTTATTCCTTCTTTTATCTTTATAAATAAAATGTTTTCGGTGACCTCTTTTTTTTTTTCTTTTGAAAAATTTATAATTTCTTTGAAAATTTTTATAAACAACTTTGTTCTTAAAAGTCTTCCAATACACATCTTTGTCCAGTTTTTTAAATTTTTTGCTCTTTCGGTTATTAACTCGGGTTCAAAAAACGAAAGGTTTCTTGTGCCAGTACCAAAAGGAAGGTCAGTTTCCATTCCCAAAATTGTTAAAAAAGAAAAATCCCTTTTCTTTTTTATTGAATCAGGGGATTCTAACCTAGATTTGGGCCACGGTTTCAGACGAAAAGGAAATAAGATCTTTATTTGAATACCGTCTGTTAACCAATTTTTTGGAAATTCGTTTTCTGATAATGGAATACCATTAT
>NW_026124869.1:0-2500 GCF_025177605.1 Cucumis melo
AGTTACATATGTAACATATTATGTATTTCTTTTCACCTCATTTTTTCGTATGTTTGTCTGTAATGAATAATTGTAAATCCAAGTAACAATTCATACATCTTTTTCACTTTATTTTAAGGAAAGATTATTGAGTCTCTTAAGTTAAATAAACTAGGCAGAAAATGCTGATATGTATGTATTGTTATTATCTATTTTTATCGTTTTATTTCTTTTTTTTTTTTTTATTTTAGATCTATCTAATTGATGGGTTAATCCCGAATATACATTTATTTATCATAATCAAATGTAATAAATCCTTTACAAAAATTTATTCAAATAATATTATAATATAATATTTAGGTAGTAAATTTTCAATCAAGTAAATCTTTTTAATTATTTCTTATGAGTCCTTGGTACTCGAAGAAGTGTTAAACTCGTGAATCCATTCTATGAAGAAATTGAAAAATGGAGATTCTTAATTATTCGTAATTAATTATTTCTTAATTGATTTTATAGAAATTTCAAAAAATCTCTCTCTATCTAGAAAATATCTATATATAGAGAAATAAATATTGCACTCATACAAAAAAATGTTATTGATACAATATATACAATAAAATATGGGTTTCAATAAATTGAAGTATTGCTAAGACTTTTTCAAAAACTACCCATGTCATAAGAGTATAGATTACTATGGACCAACTAACCCAATGACTATACATGATTCCATAAATGAATCAATTACATACCAGTTCCAAGAAATTAGAGGTTATGGTAAAACTTCGTTTAAAACGATGTGGTAGAAAGCAACGTGCGACTTGAAGGACATGATCCACTGTGGATTCTTACACCCACCATTTTATATTATATAGGAATGAAGATGCTCTTGACTCGACATAGTTTGTTCGGTTGCACTCGAGCTCTTTTTTTTTTTTAGGGTTTTTGATGTAAGTAAATAGTACATGATGGAGCTCGAGTAGAAAGTATTGATTCATTTATCAAGGGCAGAGATCTAGGGTTAGTGTCAATCAATAAGTTAAAACTACTTCGTAAGTATAGGTTCGGTATACAAATCGAAAGGATCCAATTCGAACAAGTTTCAAATTCAAACATCAAATTGGATTAAAAGTGTATCACACGAGAATCCATTATTTATATGATTCTTTGATAAAAAGGAAATCAAAAAAAAATGGTATGTTGCTACCATTTTGAAACGATTAAAGATCACCGAAGTAATGTCTAAACCCAATGATTCAAGGAAAGGATAAAGGATCCCGGAACAAGTAAAAATCTTTTTCAATTGTCTCAATAACTAAACTAGATCAGAATGAAGAATCGAAATAGATTCTAACGGAGACAGGCAAAAATAAAGAGGTTAGAGACCGCTCAATAAATGAAATGCTTAAGCTTAAGGGTTTTTTTCCTTTGCGTGAGAGTTATCCAACTTGAGTTATGGGGATAAGAATGAGTTTTTTTTTTCAAAAGAAAAACAAAAGAATAAGAAAAAAATTTTTAAATCATAGTCTAATTGATTTAATAATCTATAGATCTATTTGACATTAATTAGAATTCTATACATAACTTTGAATTTCCTCGAGCCGTACGAGGAGAAAACTTCTTATACGGTTCTGGGGGGGGTACTTAAAATTTACATCTATCCCAATGAGCCGTTTATCGAATCATTGCAATTGATGTTCGATGCCGAAGAGAAGGAAGAGATCTTCGTAAAGTGGGTTTTTATGATCCGATAAAGAATCAAACCTATTTAAATGTTCCTGCTATTCTATATTTCCTTGAAAAGGGTGCTCAACCTACAGGAACTGTTCATGATATTTTAAAGAAGGCAGGTGTTTTTACGGAACTTCACCTTAATCAATAACCGAAATTCCATTTTTATTAATGAAATAAAAAAACGAGGGTGTGATAACTTAACTTGTATATAGCTTTGACTAACCTTTTCTTTAGTATTTCCCCCTCTCTCTTGTTCTATTCATACTATACACTTATTACCTTAAAATTGCGTCTTCGCTAATGAAAAAATCGATTTTTATTTTATTGATATAAATTGATCTAAGATGAATAGAAAAAAAATATATCGGGTTTATTCAATCCACAAACCCGATATATTTTTTTCTACTTCTTCCTTAATTTCTTCTTTCGCCTACATCTTTTATGTCTATCTATGTTGATTATCTCTATAGTGCCAATCTAAGTACGTAGTTTTTTTTAATTCTTTTCTATTATTTTAATAGAATTTATTATTATTAGAATATTTTCTCTTATTCTATTTTGTTAACTTTATCTAGTTAAATATAGTTATTCAACTCAAATTGTTATTTCCATTTGTTTTTTATTCATTTATAATTCTTTTGTTTTGTCCATTATAGGCGTTTTTCATTATTCACATTAATATTGACAACAGTGTATCAAACAAATATAATCCGATTGTGTATAAATGAAGCTAGTTATCTCCCTTTCATGACCCTTGCTTTTCACGCACATGATGGTCTCATTGTATTTT
>NW_026124870.1:0-2500 GCF_025177605.1 Cucumis melo
ATTGTGGGTATGAAATCCAATTTTGAGTAATCAAGGACTCAACTCTTAAAATTTTTTCCTATTTATAGAAATAACTTCACTGCATTTCTTGGTGTCAAACCAGATTAAAATAGAGAATCTATTCTCTTAAAAAAAAAATGATCTTGGAGATTGTGTAATGCTTACTCTCAAACTATTTGTTTATACAGTAGTAATATTCTTTGTTTCTCTCTTCATTTTCGGATTCCTATCTAATGACCCGGGACGTAATCCGGGGCGTGAAGAATAACAAATCAGATTTTTTTTCCTTGCTTGATTTTGAAATGTTCTTAACATTTTATCTATTCCACATCTTTCCTCAACTATAAAAAAAATACCAAGTAATTGACAGAAACGGAAAGAGAGGGATTCGAACCCTCGGTACAAAAAAATCGTACAACGGATTAGCAATCCGACGCTTTAGTCCACTCAGCCATCTCTCCCCAAATTGAAAAAGGATAATTACTATGATACATTGTATAAAAAATAGAAAATAAAGGCTTGAAAAAAGCCCTTCTTTATCTCTCTTTATTATCTTTATCTACCCCTTTATAGATATATAATTTCATTATATTGATATAGATAATTATCTAGATATATCGATGGATATCTATCAAATCGATAAAAACTTTTTTTTATTAGGAATTCCATTTAGATAAATTAGATTTCATTAGATAAGGGCTCAAAAGAAGAGATATCTTCAATCCTAATATATAAATAATACCAATATATTAAAGATTCATAAAAATATTTATAAATAAAAAGAAAGTACCTTTTTTAGTTTATTTCATCCGAAAAGCCCTTTTCTTTTTATTTTTAGTTCCACGGCCTGGCCTGGTCAGTACCTAGCCGGGCTTTTTTTGTTCCAATAAATCGTAGATCAAATTATTTATTTGATTTGAAAATGTTTTTGAAAAAAAAAAAAATAGAAACAACAAGAATCCTAAGAAGATTTATTATTTCAATTCCTATGATACAGAAAAAGATGATATAGAATCAAGGTTCGATTTCTTATTATTATTTTTTAGTACTTTACTAGAATAAAAAACTTGTTAATTAGTTAATTAAAACGAGTCCTCTTTTCCTAATCTCATTAGTGGCCCTGATGAAAATACGTCAACGCTCAAATTTTCATGATTATTTTCTGATCCGATCTTTTTATTACTTATTAATACGACTTATTTTCGTCTTCGACAAAAGGTCCATTTATATACAATAATTGCATTGTAGCGGATATAGTTTAGTGGTAAAAGTGCGATTCGTTCTATTAATCCCTTAATAGTTAAGGGATCCTTCGGGTTGATTAATATTCCGATCAAAAACTTTATTTCTTAAAAGGATTTAATCCTTTACCTCTCGATGAAAGATTCGAGGAAAAATAAAAATTCTCGTGATTTGTATCCAAAAATATGTTCTAAATTGAAAAAATTGGATCATGAAATTACGAAACATAATTTTATTGAATTGGATCAATACTTCCAATTGAAGGAATAAGGGATCCATGGATAAAGGTGGAATTTTTTCTAATCGTAACTAAATCTTCAATTTTTTCTTTGTATAAGGGAGATTGAAGCAAAACAAAATAGCTATTAAACAATGTCTTTGGTTTACTAGAGACGTCGACATCGTTTTTTTAGCTCGGCGGAAACAAAATACTTTTCCTAAGGATTATATTAAATAGAAATAGGGAACGAAATAAATAACTGGAAAGATTGTTATAATCTCCTCTTGTATAGGGATCATCTATAAAGCGGGTCCTTTTGAATGCATTCAGACGGAAAGGCTGACATAGATGTTATGGATGGTATTTTTTTTTTGTTTACATCTTATAAATTTAGGAATTTATCCATCTTCCATAAAGGAGCCGAATGAAACCAAAGTTTCACGTTCGGTTTTGAATTAGAGACGTTCAGTTCAAAATGATGAATCAACGTCGACTATAACCCCTAGCCTTCCAAGCTAACGATGCGGGTTCGATTCCCGCTATCCGCTTATCTTATCTTATAATATTCTTATCTTATAATTTATATATATTATAAATAGAAATTAATTAATAATGGAATTACTCAAATAAAAATTTTCAATTTACTTAATTTTAACTAAATTTTAACTAATGTATTAGTTAATGTAATGCATCATTGAATTCAATATGCAATTTCCGGAATTCTCACACATTTTTTTTACGAACAAGAGAGGTGAAAATACGAAAAAAAAAATTGGAATCAAAAGCGTCCATTGTCTAATGGATAGGACATAGGTCTTCTAAACCTTTGGTATAGGTTCAAATCCTATTGGACGCAATTTTTTTTCATATATTTTTTTTTAGTTTTAAATTTTCTATATCATGTCAAGAAAGGAAAGATTTTGAATGATTTGAATAAGAGACGCTTATTTATTAATAGTAATTTATAAATTAGTTTTAATATTAATTGTAACTCTAGTTTTAGATTTATTATATAAATAAACTAATAATTCAATTCTG
>NW_026124870.1:5000-7500 GCF_025177605.1 Cucumis melo
CTTTTCTCTATTCATATTCCACAAAGAAAAAGAAAAAAATATGGATCATTAATCCAAGACCCGAATATTCGGAGGACTCTTCTGACCAAACAAACAATTGTCAGCAAAGTTGTTTCTTTTTTTTTCTTGAAATCCAAAAAAAATTTTCTTACTTTATACATAACATAGGTCATCGATTCAGCATTGGATAAAAAAGAAAAAATGAGGGTGAAATCCTCATTTTTTTAGTTTTTTACAAAAAAATTCTAATATTCTATTAAAATAGAAAATAATAAAAAAGGGGGGGTTCAAATCATTTTATCGACATGAGTGTTCTATATCGAAAAAAAAGCCCAACTATTTGAAACGATTTATGTATTAACTATGTATTAACATAGTAGTAGAAAGAGTACCATGCTACGTCTGGACTTCAAACGTTTTAACCATGTTAATAGTCCCACATTATTGGTTGATAGAGAATCAAAGTTGATTTACCAATGAATCACGAAATGCTATGGTTCTTCAATATGATTTCTTCATTTTGTCAGAAGTAATTCGCGGGATCATGCACCTTTTCGTAGTTATAACTAGAAAAGTACAGTTGGTTGTATCCAACTTATTCTTGAAATAAACAACTCGCACACACTCCCTTTCCAAAAAAAATCAATACACCAAGCACTACGCTTAGATTTATTGGATTTGTTGCTAAAATATCGGTATTAAATCCGAAACTCTCGGCGGATGGCCAGTAACCCAAAGAAATGAAAGAATCGGTTACATTTTTCATATGATCTCCTTTTATAGATAAAACTAATTATCTATTTCTTTCTATTTTTTTTTATTTTATTAATTTCCTATTTCTATTCGAAATAGAGTAAAAAATATGTTGTAAGAATCCTAAAAAAAAAGTTCCATTCGAGATTGGACTAAGAAAGGGAAGGAAGAAGGCGAGTCAGTATGCTAATGCCTCATCCTCAAATCAATCCTTCCCATAGGTTATTGTCCCAACGAATAAGTAATTGTAGGAGTGAAAGCTTCGTATAATTCGAAAAAGCAAGAGCAGCAAGTCCAAGTAAATAAAATACGAAAAAAAATACGTAATTTTTTTAGGATTAAACAAAAGGATTCGCAAATAAAAGTGCTAATGCTACAACTAGTCCATAAATTGTTAAAGCTTCCATAAAAGCCAGACTAAGCAATAAAGTACCTCGGATTTTTCCCTCCGCCTCGGGTTGTCTCGCGATCCCTTCTACAGCTTGGCCCGCAGCAGTACCTTGACCAATCCCAGGTCCAATAGAAGCAAGCCCGACGGCCAACCCAGCAGCAATAACGGAAGCGGCAGAAATCAGTGGATTCATGATAAGTTCCTCACACCAAAAGAAAGAAATGGTTAATGATACAATCAACCAATGAATTATAACTTATTATTCCATCACTAAGATTTATCCAACTAAAAATTACGAATTGAAGTAATAATATTATTGAATCGTCCAAACTACTTCAATCTCTCTTTTTTAGTTCCTATCCATCCACGTAGTTTTTGTGAATCCATACGACTTTTGTTCTTCCATTTCTTTTAAAGCATTCTTTGAATTCTTCATTGTTTTTCTTGATTTAATCTCTCTATTCATTCAATATTGAATTCAAAATTACATTACAGCCGAAACAGAAGGACTTCCATTGTAAGCCCTATCTAAATTCACAGTAGTAGGGCGGATTAGATATATCTTTAGTTCCTATATAACTAGTTAATATCTAATATAACATATACATGTGTTTCTTACCTAACGTAAACCAATTATTCATATCTTGGATTCCATCGAATTTGAGAATCATTCTTCGAAATATCCACAAGGGTTGTCTTATAGCAATTCGATTCAATACATCTAGTTGACTCCACTCTCCTCTACTCTACCCTACCCAATCCTTTTTTCTCGTTTTTTGGAAACCCTTTCTTTTTAGAATTATCCCACATGGAGACAATCAATCTAAATGAACGAATTCATTAGTCCAAATCCTTGCATAGAAATATCAATATTTTATTAATCTAAGTTCATGTAATTTTTTTTTGTTCAATCGTTGAGAGGAAAAAGATCTTTTAGATCTCTTTCCTTTTTTTTTAATTCCCGAATATCGTAATCTTTCTAGTCTTACTCCCTAGATAGTATATACCTTCCTTATTTTTTGATTATTTGTATATTTATGTTCCCTAAGTAGATTATCTTGAGCCATGTATACATTGCCTTGGTCTAAGCTAAAAAAAAGAGTATTTAGAAAACTAATCAATGATGACCCTCCATGGATTCGCCTATATAAGCTGCAGCTAAAGTTGCAAAAATAAGAGCTTGAATACCACTTGTAAATAATCCAAGGAACATAACAGGTATAGGAACTACTAAAGGTACTAAAGAAACAAGAACAACAACTACTAATTCATCAGCTAATATATTTCCGAAAAGTCGAAAACTAAGTGATAAGGGTTTTGTGAAATCTTCTAAGATGTTAATGGGTAAAAGGATTG
>NW_026124870.1:10000-12500 GCF_025177605.1 Cucumis melo
AGAATCAACTTCAACAATTATAATTTGACCCGATTTTAGGTGTGGTCTATTTTTGGCTATACATACATTTTCAAAAAAAAAATGTCCAAGACTAATTCTTGTTCTTGTAGGTGTTTCTTCACAATAATTATTGTGATAATTATGATGCAGAAAATGCCAATTCAAATTAAATGTATTGAAAACGATGTTACTGCATGGATCGGAATTGAAAATCCCCCCGTTTTCATCCATTAAATAATATTTAAGTACTTGAAAAGTCTGTTTTAAATTGTCAAGTTGCAAATATTTAGTTAGGGAGATCGGATTATGAGTTATTAAGTCATAAAATGAATAAAAATTCACAATTTGAGGGGCCGCCCCTAAAGGTCCTAACGAATTCCTAATTGAAATTAGAGGATCCTTTTTACTTGATTCTTTTATGACATTATAATCTTTTACATCGTTGAATAGATCCATTTGCAAACAATTCGATGCTGACAAAATTATCAAAGATTGGCGTTCCTTATTTCTATTGAACAACGTACGAATAGTTCCTTGATTTTGACTCGGAGATTGTGGAACCCTTGTCTTGGAATAAATAGAAAAAAATGGATTGATATTCGTGCGATCTGACTCATTATTAAAGATCAATCCTGAACCTGACGGATCTTTCCTTTTTCTCATATACGCAGTATCGGATTTCCCTAAGTCTATTCGTAGGAAATTTCGAACCAGACCATTTGTACTTACTTCAACAAAGGAAGCGCGCGCGTCTTCGATAGAAGAGCTTTTTTTGTCTCGGTCCCAATTCAACAATAAACAAGTCCGAACTAATTGAATGCTTGTGCCAGAAATTCCCCGAATTGGTTTTCCATTTCCATAAAGTATATAATTGACAACTCTAAGCTCCAGATTATCCCTTTCTTGCAATAGATCCTGTGGGAAAAGTTTTACTAAATTGATACCGTCGGCTAGTTCATATATGATTACAGGTCGAACAAAAACAAAATACTTTTTCTTGGTAGGTGTGATCCACTGGACATAAATCCAATTTTTCGATTTTTTTGATTTCTTAGAATTTTTTTTTACTCTTTCTGGTGGTATCAAGATGCCATTGTGTCGGGATATCTTATCCATCTCTCCAGGAAAATGTATATCTCCAGAAAATATTTTGAGTTCAATCCTTTTTTTTTTTTTCTCCACTCGGACCAATCCACCTACTCGGCTTCTTATACTTAAAGTTAGTCGTGTAGCTACTCCAATGATACTATTGTTCCGTACCATTATGGAAGAAGATTCTGGTAAAATATGCACTTCCTCGGGAATGAAAAAAAATCGATCCACTTTCATTTGCATTTGGTATTTTGGCTTAAAGTCTTTGACTCCTCGATACTCAATCAAATCCTCTTTTTTGAGGATTGAATGCACCCCTATAGTCCCATATTTAGTAATTCCTGAACTATTTCTTCTGTATTGAGGATCATCGAAAAAAGCAAGAATACTATTTCTACGAAAAAGACCATTTATGGGTATTTCAATCGAAATACCGGAAGGGGGTCGTAGTTCTTTTTCTCGTTCTTGAAGTGATTCAAATTGAATGATGAATCCATTTCTTCGCCTCTTTGCCAATAAATCAGAATTACCGTGGAAAATAGCAGGATATGTGAGATTAGATTGACCCGTACATAGGATTGGATTAAGTTCTGAATAATCAGGAATTCCGCTTTCGTTTTTACCAGAGAGATCCGGACCATAAAATTTTTGTCCCACTTTATCATTATTTACTGAAAGGCTAGAAATATATCTTCTTTCGACACAAAGAGAATGAACGTTAATTTGATCTTGATCCTTGTAGAGTGAAAAAGGGACTACACTGCATCCGCACGAACCTCCTGATAATATCCATAAATGACTTGTTTTTGGTAAGAGATGGACATTACTATATGTAAATTCGGGTGCATGGTACACGTCGGTACTCCAATGCATTTCTCCCTCTGAGTCAGAATAAATATGTTTTCGAACTCTCTCTTTTAAATTAAGAGTGTATGTTCCCGCGCGAATCTCAGCAATCACTTGTTCTGATTCTACATATTGATCATTTTGAACTAAAAGTAAACTTTTTGGTGGAATAGTGACGTTATGTATAATATCCTCACTCTCAATAGTTACATACAAGTCTATATAACATAAAAAAGCAGGATGCCCATGGCGTGTACGTGTGGGATGAACCAAATTCTCATTGAATTTGATTTTGCCATTAGAAGAAGCTCGTATATGTTCTGCAGTCCCCCCCTGTGAATACTCCGCCGGTATGAAAAGTTCTTAATGTTAGTTGAGTACCCGGTTCTCCAATAGATTGACCCGCAATAATACCTACGGCTTCTCCCAATTCTACCAGGTCCCCGTGAGTAGGACTTCGTCCATAACATAATCGGCAGATCCAAGATGTACTCCTACAAGTAAAGGGAGTCCGAATAGATATTGGTTGGGTTTGAAAGGTTATGAATCGATTAATAAGTCC
>NW_026124870.1:20000-26514 GCF_025177605.1 Cucumis melo
CCTATATTTTTTTTAGTAGAATTCGTAGAATGCGATTGAAGTATGTATAAGGACTTGTATTTATTAATAAACATGTGCAGATATATATATATAGTTAGTTATATATATCGCCTCCTTTATTACAGTTCTATGGGGAACATCACATGTCGTACTCTATCAAAAATTTATATTTTCTATTTAATGATAATGAAAAAAAAATTCTAAAAACAGAATTCCGAACATTTCCTATAAACATCTTATATATATATAAGATATTAGATTTAGATAATAGTAATCGTTTATGTTCTGGGGTTTACATATACTCATAATCGCTATTAAAATTGTCATTAATAAGGATTTTTTTATGGTTATGGAAACGAATCAATACGGATGGATTAGTAATGATTAGTTATCTATCAATTTTTATTTATTTAGGTAAGGTATCCATTTTTGGATTGTTTTCTTATATCATTAGGGAAACCGAATTTGCAATTTCAATCCAAGAATCATTTATGAATTCACAGTCAATAGTTAAAGTTAACGGTTCCCATTTGTCCTGATTTTTTGCTTTTGTGAATGAAAATCCACATTTTTTTTTCAATAGAAAAAGCAAAGTTTTGCGGTTTTTCGTTTTAGATATTGTGTGTTGTAAGATACTATCTATCTAAGAGATAGAGCCAATCCAATATTTTGTATCGTTTTGGCGGCATGGCCGAGCGGTAAGGCGGGGGACTGCAAATCCCTTTTTCCCCAGTTCAAATCCGGGTGTCGCCTCAGCAACAAACAAAAGAATCAAAATACCCTCTTCTGTTTTGCTGATATAACTTTATCATTTTTTTTAGAAGAAAAGCATCTTTAGATTTGCTTGATTCTAAGCATCGTTGGGGTTCTCTAAAATGTTATAAATCCTTGCGTATAGGTTTCGTTTCCAGAATTTAGTAGAGTAATGAAAAATAATCGTTAAATCTTGAGATGATAGCCCTTCGACTACTAATGTAGTGTCTACTCATTGGGTCTTGAATTAGGGAATATAATTTCATTTTTCCTTACGGAAAGGAGGAAGATACTTGATATACGGACTCATGAAAGTATCTGAGTACTCGAGCATTCAATCAATATTATATTGAATGAATAATTGGCTTTTTTTTTTATTTTAATCTTAAAAAAAGAACTTATTTCTTTTCGATAAGCTCTAACCACGCATGTAATAGGCCATCCCATCTTCCGATTGTCTCTATGAAACAATCGGGGGGACAGTAAAGATTAGATCAAATGAGAAAGGAATAATAGTAGGGTTATGTGATAGATACTATCTTGATTCTCTATTTTGAGACTTTTTACTTAATGTAATGAAATGCAGGACAACAAAAGAAAGACTAGGTCTTATTATTCCTACATGTTACTAACATTCTTTTGATACTTCCAAGAGTTTTTCTGCCTCTTTTATTTATTTGTACTGAATTTTTTCGATTATACTAGAAATCATATAATAACTTGGGATAATTCGATTTTTTGTATTGTTTCATCAATGGTGTTGTGCCCGAATCTCTTTTTGACTATGCGCTAGTGATTCCACTATTATTAGTGAATAATAATTATTAGTGAGCAATAATGGAATAATTCTTTTATATTCATAGAGATAGGGGACATAATTCACATGGATATGGTAAGTCTCGCTTGGGCTGCTTTAATGGTAGTCTTTACATTTTCTCTTTCCCTCGTAGTATGGGGAAGAAGTGGACTCTAGAAGTACTACTAATTGAAAAATAAAACTGTATTGTTTTTGGTTTATTTTATAGATCGTTCTGCAAAACTTTTTTTCTTTTATTTTGAAAAGTAAAAAAAAAAAGAGTTCGGATTATAAGTTTTTAAGTGGATCCATACTTTCAACACGAAAGAACATAGACATAGTGGTTGTCCAATGAGATACTACGCATAATAATATACTACCTCATAATAAGATAGTACCTCGGGGTAGCCACCCACATATTACGTGCTTACCACTTCTTTTATTTATTATTATTAGTATTTTAGTTATTTTCAAAATAGGATTTTTTCTTGTTTTAGGGAACTCATTTCATATCATGCTTCAAACGTTAAATAAAAATGGGGTTTGCTAATTCTTTTCGAAATCCGAAGATAAAAAGTTCCCATGGAACCGAACTCCTGGATCATCTGTCAACTGCTCAATCAATTACTTCTTTCGAATGCTAAAAAAAAATTAGTGGCCTTTCGATTATTTGATTTCAGATTCATTCTAATCAACATGAATTATGAAGCAAAGAAATAGAATTGGGCCACTATGTATATTAGATTAATATTACATATATGTAATTGATATGATATCTATATATAAATAGAAAGATATATATTGTATATTCATCTATATTCAAATTGATCGATATTCAACCTCTATTTTTATAGAGTACAATTTTATATTTATACACTTCAATAACAATAATAGATAGTATGGTAGAAGGATTCATATATTTCTTTCTACCATACTATCGGATCTTATCGAATACTTCTCTCGTAGAATACTGATAATTCTAGTCCGCCAATTTCATTTAAGACGCGAAATTTTAATGCTTTTCATTTTTCTTATCTTCAATCATTGATAAGAACTAAAACGTCAAGGTTAATTCAAATTAATCACTTTGACTGATTGTTTTTACGTATATTATAAGTAAAAAGGCGGTCGGAACTAGAATGAACAGTGCAGTAGCAATAAATGCGAGAATATTTACTTCCATAATATCATCGTTTCATTTTTTATTCGCAATAACTCGGGATTTAATCCCATAGAGATGATAAATGTTTCGCTTGTAAATTCAAGGGGATGCGTTGCATCTCGATGATATCGAATCGTATTAAAATATCATGAATAACAATATCGGAGCTATCAAATCGATTCATCGTCGAGAATTGAATAGTATAACATAGGAAGATCTTTTATCCATACCGAATTTAAACAAAATGGGATTCCTGATGCAATCAAGAATTTCGTTACTTTTTTTTATTTATAATTTTTTGCATTCTTTCTTTTCTATAATCTACTGCCCTCTTATTCAATGCAATCATCTGATGAAGTCTCATCAGACTACCTTTACCCTTACATTGTTTATAAACAAACTCAAGCAAAGAATAGCAGCGAAATTCAAAAAAGGAAAAGGAGGTAGGTTCGAACTAAACTCCTTCCTTTTTTTGTACTTATAAAATCTTCTTAAAAAAAAGAAATAAAAACGAAACTTAAACTTTCAAAAATTCTTAATTACCTCACTAAGAGAGATAGATGGGATCCTTGTTTGTATTAATATCCTCTTTCCTTGAATTAGTAGTGGGACGTATATATCAAAAGTTAAGTGTTAAATTTTAATAAGATAGATTATTTCAAATTCAAATTAGTAATTGAATTTACTAATTGAGGTTACAAAAAATCGGAGCCAGAACGGATATATTTTGCTTTCAGACGAAAAATTAGATCAAAGTTTACTATGTAAACTTTATTTTGTATCGTCCAAATTCCCTTTATGTATGTGCTTTCCGGAAACGTATAGTACTCTATTTCATTAGAAAAATCGGGCGTAATCAACTAGACCCAGTACGCCTTCGAATCCTGAATATGATGCTACCAATAATTGTGGTAATTCACATATGGCACATATGTCTTTCTCCCATCAATTAGTACTCGTTGAAGAAATCAAAATTCCCATATTTTTTTGTTGAAAAATGTGGAAAAAAAATAAGAGAGATCCCGTTTGGAATAAAATTCAGTTATGTTATTTGTTCTCTCTTTCACAGGAAAGGAAGAGATTAATTGATGTATTTTTTTTTTATTGGATTTGGATCCATCGGGACTGACGGGACTCGAACCCGCAGCTTCCGCCTTGACAGGGCGGTGCTCTGACCAATTGAACTACAATCCCAGGGAAATAAAGTGTACAACATATGTTGTTGATTTAATTTCCTTCAAACCTTTCTATGTAGATTTTTGATTCGAATTGTCATATTCTACCAGACAGAGACGCGAGTAATAAAGTAATAGATTGATATGCGCGGAGACATGGACTTTAGTGTGAGAAGCATGGATTAATATTTATTTTTTCGTTATTGTAAAATTGATTGATTATCAATCTGTCAATGAATAAAAAAAGAGTTTTTTTTTTTATTCTTTCATATCAAGTCAAGTATTTCTGTAGAAGGACAAATAGGTTATATCATTTTATGGTGGATACGCGATATATTGGGCCGAGCTGGATTTGAACCAGCGTAGACATATTGCCAACGAATTTACAGTCCGTCCCCATTAACCGCTCGGGCATCGACCCGGGAAGAATCAATTCCAAGCTTGTTGATAATCCATGATCAACTTCCTTTCGTAGTACCCTACCCCCAGGGGAAGTCGAATCCCCGCTGCCTCCTTGAAAGAGAGATGTCCTGGACCACTAGACGATGGGGGCATACTTGCCCGACTGCCATCATACTATGATCATAGTATGAATAGTTTTTTGAAATTGTCAATATAAAATAAATATAATGGACTAATATGATGCAATTCGACGTATTTTTCTTTCTTTCATTATTCCATCGAAATTTTTTTATTTGTGATTTCTATTTATGAATCGTTCATTCTAATCACCATTCCCCATATAATTCTATATAGAAATTATTTTATTTTAAATTGCATTTTTTTTTATTTATTTCATTTAAATAATATACATAAATTTGCAAATTGGAATATATAGTTATATTACTTATATTATAGAATATCAAATGAAAATAGTGATTAGTAGTGATTAGAGGAAACCTCTAAAATAAACAAAAATAATAAATATTAGAAAAAAAAATATTCTTTTTTTATTTTATTCTTTTTTTATTTAAATAATACGAAGGCTAGTACCCTTCGGGAATTGGTCTGCCATATGCTATAAACAGGATTAAACTCCATTTCTCATACTTTCACTCATTGATTCACTCATTGTTAAGATTAGGTTAGGTATATTTCGATCTCACACTAAGCCAAGAAATTAAAAAACGATAAATTTTGAAATCTGGGGATAGGGATCAACAAGTTATTGAAAATTTTTTTCTCGCCAAATAGAATTGCTTTATCAATGATTCGGTGAATGTATCTATGTTCAATTCGTGTGTGTACATGTATGAATCAAATTCATTTCGTTAGGATGGGGCTCATCAATTTAATTAGGGATCGGTCGTATGATGAAACAATTCATTGCATTGATCAAATCCAATATCAAAAAACTATTTTACCTATACTCATTAGATAAATCCAATTTTTCGTTACTCAATGAGCGACTATGTAGATAAGATATATTTATGTACATATCTTATTATTTATAATTTATAATAATTATATACACTCAACTCATCGTGGCTAGTGTCTGACTCAGAAATTGAATCAAATAGGCCTTTTTAACTCAGTGGTAGAGTAACGCCATGGTAAGGCGTAAGTCATCGGTTCAAATCCGATAAGGGGCTTTGGCTTTTTTCATAAAACTCCAGCCGTAGTATTCATATTTGATTGAGGGGAGAATAGACGACATATTGTTTTTTTTTTTGTAATAAAAAAAGTACAAACCCTATCATTTTAATTTCATTTTTTTATAAAAAAGTTATCTTTAATTATACCAAGTTATTATTATAATGAATAATATAATAGTAATTATAGTTAGAAACTCAAAATTAGAAATTATATAGTGACACATTTTTTTATTATTTTGATTCTAGAATTTCTAATTCTAGAATTTATATATTTTCTTATTCTATAGAATATATAAATTCTATTATTTTATTCTAGATTCTATTCTAATCCTTAGAATAGATTCAAATAATCTATCATGATTCTAATGACTCATCATAAGTTGTTTCCTTGAATTCCAAAATATTCCTATTTTTCATTATTCCAATCAATTATAAAGATTCGAAATCAACAAAAAAAAAAAATAAAAAGTAAGTGGACCTAACCCGTTGAATCATGACTATATCCACTATTCTGATATTCAAATTCGATAAGGATGAAATTAGAACAGTGGATCTTTTTTATTTCATTTTCATATTTATTTGGACTCCACACACAGGAATCTGTCGATATTTCCGATTAAATCCTCTTGTTTGTAGACGTTCTATAGTAAAAAATTGCTATTTCTCTTTCTCCACAGAGAAACGTTTATTCCAAGTCACAACATATGAGCCGTTTAAAAATATCTTTCTTTGATTCCAAAACAGAAGATAACAGAGGATAAGATAAATTTCTATCTCTATAAGATAAGATATTTTCTATCTCTATAAAAAAGATAGATTATATATCAGATCACGGCTCCATGTGCCAAATATTTCCATATTGATACATATTCAATATATGTTCCAACAATGTGACGAAGAATGGAGACGAGAACGATACTTTAATTTACAGTATTGAGTTTATAATATTGATCTAGGTCAGGTTATGGATCAAATCAATCAAAAAATGATTTTTATATTCGAAACCCATTAGAAAGAAGGGACAGTAGAAATC
>NW_026124871.1:0-12500 GCF_025177605.1 Cucumis melo
GGGATCCAACTCATCCTAGAAAGGAATTTCATATTCCAGAAGACGGGTCCGGAGTTTCATATTCATATGTCCTTATCAATGAGACCACAGGTGAATATGGATAGTCCTTCGGACTCCTAACTACGCGGTCCGAAGGCTCAATGTCAGATTCGTGCTTCTGCCGTAGGTTCCACTAAATCTTCTTTTTCATTTCAAAAGTGGATTTGATAGACTGATCTTATCTTATGATAATAGTTGTTTTTTTGACTGAATTTTTCTCAGTCCGAAGGACTCGTTTTCTCTCTTTATGAAATTGAAAATTCTTTGAACCTCTATTTCAAACGTAGAGTACCTTCGCTCCTTCTAAGTCCTTTCGCTTTCTTTATTCATCTCCTAACCGCTCCTTTTCTTTCTCCTTATCAGTCGACTTTCTTCGCCCCGTGGGAGTCGAGTTCTTCCCTTCACCTTCGGACGGACCCTGAATTTCATAGAATAATGGCTGGCTTTGATGAAAGCCGGTAAACGTATGGCAGAGTACAAAGAGATGGTTCACTTGAAGATCGAGGTTAGAATATCTCGACCGATATGGAGAGGAACTAGCCCACTGACGGTAGTTTAAGCTTTGTCTCTCCTTCTCTCGAGTTGTACTTTATGCGTGGATCATGAATTCAGGCTGAGTCATTGTTGAAAGCCCTTCTGATTGAATATGGAATCAGACTCCTCCGGAGCAAGATGAAAGGCAGTCGGACTTTTCTACCTTGAAATTCTTGCCTTTCCTCCTTCATCTTTTCTCAATTTGATAGTGAGTAGGGGCTCATTCCGCCCAGGGTCCTTTGTTAGTGAAGAAAGTGGGCAGGTGATTCCCGCTTCGAATGATGGGGACCTTTTCCTGAAGGTTTTCTCTTAGCGTCTAGTCTCTTGTCCGTCTAAAAGTGTGAGTAAGGCGTGAAAATGGTTTCATGCTTCCTCCTCGGCTCTCCGGGATACGTGGCATGTGCATCTAGTTCTCTAAACTCATCTATGAAAAAAAGATCAAAGAAGTCATTGGCCCCCTTTTAGTCTTTCTGGGTGCCAAGGCTATCGTATGACTTTTTTCAAAAGATGAATGAGATTCAGAGTTCTTTCGTTTTTATGGGTCTTTGCCACAGTAGGTTGGTCGCTATCCCATCTAGTTTCAAGTACTTATCCGGTAGTTCTGAAATGGTATACTCCTCCGGCCATCCCTTTGTTTGGAGGTACTCTTTGATCTTTTCTGCTACAGTGTCTTTTCTTTGTTTATTGGTTTGTAGGTCCTCCCATATCCTTTTTTCCGTATTCTACTTCTTCCATAAGACCTTCCTTAAACTGTGATCATCAAGTACATCTATCCATTGATCGTATTGGTTTAGCTTGACAAGTACTTGAAAAGTAATAGCGAATAGTCGTCCGGACTAGCTTAATTAGGAGTCCCCACTACGCGGTAGAAGGAGGAGTTTTCTACCTTGAAATTAGCTTTGAGAGGAAGGTTATCTATCATGGGATCGACCGAAGGTTAAGTAATCAGTCTCCCTTTCGTTGCTATCATTCGCCATTGAATGCGGTTCCCCTGAAAATGAGAAGCATCTTTCACGAGAAGAGAAGAAAGGGTACATCAAAAGGGAATGAGAAGTGGAATGAGTTCCCACAATAGCCGTTAGAAGTAGAACTACCCTCCAGCGCGGGAACTAAGATAGATCAAAGACAAAGGAGAGACCTACTACAGACGGACGCCTTGCAGCTCGAGAGAGGGACGAAGAAAGTCGACCGAGAATACAGGGACCACGAGATCGAGTTCTACCTTTCATGGCTTTCCCGAGTTCACGAGTGGAAGGAGTTCCATCAGTAGGAATTCGACTATCAAGCTGATTATTCAGAAAGAAAGGTATAAAGTGAGACCCACGAGGCTCAAAGAATTTGAGAGTCCAAAGTCTGCAATAAGAAGCTGGAGGCTGGGTAAGAGTCAGACAAAAGCCAGGAAATTCCCCGCCCGTTTAGGTTGAGGGAAGAGCTCTTCAGGCCGGTACAAAGGAGAGACCAAGTATTTTAGTTCCATTAATCAGTCCTTCGCAAATTCTTTGCTCTTGGTCCTCTTTCACTCGTGGATCAAATGGAAAGCTAGTCCGGAGGACCGCTCCGTTTTCTTGAATTGCGCCGACGCTTTCTCTTACACAGCGACTAGAGATAATGACTCAACCTCTTCGGAAACTGAGAATGAAAGGACGACGGATTATCCTATCCATGGCCGTTTATGCTTCCTCTCCGAGATATTGAAACCTTCCCCTCTAGGTCGAGGGGATCCATATCGGCTGCTTCCTTCAATTCCGTAGGTCAAGCATATTCCTCTTTAGATATTATGTCCACTTCGGAAAGATCTCATTCTCTCAGTCAGTGACTGAGGAAACTCCATATCCTTTTATCCGACCCGTACCGTAGGTCAAGCTGGGAGTCTCCTTTCCCACTCGGTCGAATGAATACCTATCCCCTACTAGGGTTAGCTGCATCGATCCATATCTACTACTCTGAATTACGAGTTCTAGCTTTCCTCTTTCAAAAGAGTTCCGAGATGATATATTCTAGGAATCAGTCCGGACTAGCTTAATTCGTCTGACTTGGAACCTTTCTGCCTAATTCCTATTCATAATTCGTATGAGACCCTTCCCTTGTGAATTCAGGCCTCGGACTTCCAAACCTACTATTTCTCATCAAGCCTATCTTCCAAAAAGGCAAAAGGCCAGCGAGCAGCGAGGAATTTCCCATAGACTCGGGTCGTGGCTTCTGTCTGGTGAGCTGATTGATGCTCTTCTGAACTCCACTCTCGCACTGACTTTATCTTTCTATAGAGTAGATGGGAAGAATAGAACTCTTCCCCCTTCCTTTGTTCATGTCTTGGATGTCAAAACAGAAGAAGCAATCGGAATAAGAAGAAGGAAGAGGCAAACTCCATAGCTACTACTTTTTCATATCTGGAAAGAAGAGTATACGACCTTCTGTCTCTGGACCAAAAGTGAGAGAAGTAGGCTCTTAGCGCAAAGTAGCTCTTTTGCAAGTCAACTCCTGTCCCTAATAGCTCTGAATCGGTAGGCTAAGTAAGTTTGACTTCTTCCTTTGTTTGGCCAGGCTTTCCTTTCTTATCTAACTAAAAAAGGAAGACAGAAGGGAGAGTGAAGCAAAAAGGGAAAAGAAGGATTTCAGTCCCTTGACTAGTATAGTAAGGGACTACGAGCAACTCCTACTAGCCAAAACTGCTACTGCTTTCAGCATCCTCATATGCTTCCTAGCCGTCAAAGATTCAATGCAGCCTTAACTAGAACTAGATAGATTAGGCAAGCTCCACCAATACCTATCGCGAAAGCGTATTCAAGGTCCATCTGACGTTCATTCTTCTGATAGCGGAAAGGCTGTGCCTTTGATCTGAGGAATTGCATAGATAGATAGAGTTCCCCCTCTCGGAACCTGCTGACCTAGCCTGAGAGTAGAGCGAATTTCTTCTTTCAAGTAGAAAACGGATAGTACAAAGCGCAAATCAGCTTCTATTCTATGTTCGCCTTTATGAAATGAGCTTCTCAACTCAATGAACAAGGGCTTGATCTTTGTCTAAAGAATGACCGAGAGCAGGCAAGCCCACCCTATCCTCCTATTTCTTTCCTCTGCCAGCATTCTTCGTAGAATGAGATCAGAATGATGATAAATGTCTCAGGAAGCCCTACCCCTCCCAGCTATGAAATAAGTGGAAGGAAGACAGCCGATTCGGAAAGATTATCTGATTCATCTACAGAATCTGGTTGAAAAAAGAAAGCTAGAGAGAGAAAAGGAAAAGGTTCAGCAGTGAGACTATCTTATACTTCTTTCATCGATTACCGATACCGATTGGAGACATCAACTCATTCAGAGAGAAGATTCAGTGACCTATTATCAAGCTTTCCCGGCCCTGAATTTCCCCCTCTCCCCAACCCCTTGTTTTGTTTTGTTCATTGACTTCCTATTGGCATTCGTTAAGACTATCCGTGATAACTAAACCCCACTCCGCGGTCTTCTGCTCGCTATCTATCAACTATTTATATCTACCCTGCAGAAAGAACGAGAAGGTATCTACTAGACTCCGGCTAAGCGACCCGAGTGGTATCCTCTATTGATCCGGGGAAAGAAGTTCTCTCCTCTACACTCGGCTGCGCCAAACTCCCACGGGAATGAAAGTACCACGGACCGGGTGCGAAAGGGTCCAAAAATCAAGGTCCAGGTTAGCTTAATTAGTGAATTTGAGGATTCCATATTAGCTTTCTGACAAATAGTAGGTTCTCAATATTCTCCTCTCTCGTCTTAACCTCCTTTCTCGTCTTATTCCTTGCCCCCGGTATTAGCGATCAGTCTGATTCCTTTAAGGGGGTATTAGCTCAAATTCATCAAATGCTAGGTTTTCTCAAATTCTGATCGCCTTTATATAATATAAAGCTGGATAGGGGTTGATTTTGCAGTCATTTTACAGGAGTGCAAAGACTCCTTCTACGTCCAAAGGAGAGGGGTCGGAATCAGTCTCAGTTTCATGATCAGGAGTCAAAGGGCTTGACTGTGTTGGAGAGAAAGAAGAAGAAAGACAAAGAGAAAATGAGAGTTGATTTGAGTTTCAGAGAAAGAGAAAGAGGTGAGATGATACTCGACCCTACGGGAGAGAGAGAGGAGAGATGAAATTGAGGAGATCTTGTGCAAGGTTTACGAACGAGAAGAAGAACGAAACGGAGTTCTTTCAGTTTCTCTCAGAAGCTCTCATTCATCTGAACCCACGGAGCGGTGTTCATAACTATTTCAGTTTCATGATCTCTTTGATGATCTCTTAATTCTCTCTTTGTCTGTCTTCTTATCTTCTTACCGAGCGGGAAAGGGTTCGAGACCGTATGGGAGTTCGAAGGACTGTGGTTCGGGCCGAATCTCATTCAGTATAGGGTCTTTTCGGTCGAGTAGGACTAGCCCTAGCAGAAGTCCTCGAGGTTTGGTTCTTGATCTTCCCTTTCAAGATCTGACTCCTGGCTTAGCGTGAACTCGGTCTCGTTCAAGGGACAGATTCCGCCGAAAGAACTAGGTGGTCTCCTTCGTCTAAACTCATTTCCGCAATAGCTTTTGGAAGCACATCTCTATCCACTGCTCCTTGCTACCCTTGGTAGAGTCTCGCGCCCTTGTTCATTGATTGTTAACGAAAGATGAAAGACAAAGGGGGGTACGGGGTCTCAAATAAAGGTCTTTTCACTCAGAAAAACGAGTTGGGAATCCCAGTAGAAAAAAGGAAAGGCATCTTTCCGCTGATCGAACAAGAGCGAGGTCTGAAGCATCGGCTTATCGCACCAAGTATTCTCGTATGAAAGGTAGAGCCTTATCAACTTCAGGAAGAAGATCCCACGTAGCGGTCTAGGCCGACCTCTTGTTCATTGAGGCGGTAAATCCGGCTTGGTCCTTCGCACCTTTCAGAGAAGAGTTCTTCCTCTTTCAGTTCCCCTGAAAAGCTAGTTCAAATTTCTCTCTGCCTTCCCAGCCTGAGGCACTAGGTCGATTTCTTCTTCGAGCTGAGCTGCTTCAGGTGCCTTTAGTGCAGCGGGTCTTTATATAGGTTGAGTCCAGGAATGCTTCGATCCCCTTGCTCTTTTACCGCGTAGTGGGGCAAGAGACCTCTGATCCCGTAGCTCGAATGGAAGAAGTCAAGGGATAGCTGTGAGGCTGCTTTGTTGACCAATGGACTTCAGGGTTGAATCATGAAATTCAGGGTTTGACTGTCTTCCAGGTGTTCTCAATAAAGAAGGACGCATCAATGAACAAAGGCGATCAGAATGATCGAAGCAGAAGCCCGCTCGCTCGATTAACAGGAGTGAGAGTCGGTTACGTACCATGCGCCTGATTTGTCTTCTTTTCCCCAGGCAGAAGTGAGTGTAGAAACTCTGAAGTTTCAGTTGAGTTGCCCTCAGAGGTTGATGTTGGGGTTTCAGCAGTTGGGGAAGTTGCTTTTCTCAAAGCTATTATGCATAGAATGTATGCACGAGAAGGAATGGATGAAATAGCTCTACGGAAGAATCAATCTGTCAATCTGTACCCACTGCGCGGTAGAAAGGAAAGGCACTCGCTCGACCCAAAGGGTCGCGAAGAGGCAAGGGCATTCGAAATTCAACTACCACGTACCGGCCGGGAAGTGGTCTTTCCAGTGGCGGACGGGGGGAGGGAGTCAGGCGTCAGAGGGAAGATCAAGGGCTAGCCCCTAACTTTGAGGCTGCAGTCTTTTAGTTGATGGGAGGTCTAGTCCAGATTTGAATTTCACTCCCCAGGGACTTGCTATACTCAGCTATAGATAGGCATGCATTAGAATGCGGTCCCCTTCGGAATCATGATTTTCCACTTTCATAGATGATAGTCGGTCTCTCTAAGTGGAGGTTGCGGCTGGGGAATCTCTCTAAGTGGAGGTTGCAGTTGCAGGAAGAGTAGCCTGGCCTCTTCACCCACGGAGCGGTCATTCTCAAATAGAAAGTCTCCGGCAGTCAAAAATGAGAAGGAGAACTCTATCTGGCATTATGAGAAAGATCGACTTAAGGAAGCAGATAAAGAAAAGAGAGGTTTTGCCTATTGATGGATGATGAATTAGTCGGAATCGGAAGAAGAAGAAGAAAGAGGCGGAGTAGGTAGGATTCTTGAATAGGATCTGTCCCCTTTCTATTGATGGATCCAGAGGCATCCTCATCCCCAGCAAGGGCACACTCGCCCAGAAAGGTTATCATACCGATCGATACGGAGTCCGGAGAAGAAGGATCAAGAGAAGCCGCGAGAGTGGAGAAGAAGAGGTCAGATTCATTCTCAGTTCGGCGGGGAAATATGCTCGACCAGATGGAAAGGGATTGATTTGGGCGGGACAGAGATTAGTAGCTCAAGCAGAAGGCAGCGGCCGATCTCTTTCGATGCCCACGTAGCCCTTCTTGCAGCAGTTCTAGCTGTAGCTGAAGTAGTGCTGGCTGCTGAGGAAGGAATCACAAAGGTAATTCAGTAATAGAAGCTCCCCCTGATTGCCAATCCTATAGCCTGAAGCCTGATAGCCTGAGCACCCACCTATTCAGCCATGATGTATTCATTCCTTGGTACTATGGTACTATTTGTAGACTTTTCTCACTATTGGACTGCCTTGCTCGACGCATCCTTTCTTGCAAATGAGAGTTGGACCAAGGGCGAACTCTTTATACTGACGGGAATCCGTGGGATTTCGGATGCGTCGGGCTCAGCGGGAATAGGAAGAGGGCGAAAGGTCAGACCTGCTGATTTTTCTACCACGGACCGGTGCGGAGAGGGAAGAAATAGCTCGGAATCAAAGATAGAAATTAGTATGAGAAGGATGTAATCTAATTGAGTGGAAAGGTTGATCATATGCTCTCCCTCTTCTTGCCCAAGCTTCTCTTCTCCCAGGGGCAGGAGAGAAGGGAGAAAGAGAGAGAGAAAAAGAAGAAGTACCATGAATTAGAATGCGAGAGTGGGACAAAGCATCAGACTAAGCCGCCGAGTTCACAGGGGTGGATAGAATAGGACCCGAGCTAAGGACCGAGACAGGAGTTAGCCGTCTTGAGGAATAATCAGTAGACGGATCACGAAGAAAAGGAGTTCAGATCTTTCCGCCCTCGTCGGTCGGCCTTCCTTCATTCGAAGGCATGAGAGGTTTCCTTTCATCCCTCTCTTTAAGGATCAGCACCCCTACTACGTGGTCGTCGGCCTCTTGAAACTCTCTTTCCTTTGATTTACATATCCCACGGAGCGGTAGGGGTATCAGACAGATTATCTTAAGAGTCCGCAGATTGAATGAATAACTAAGAAATGAAATAGAGAAAGGGAAAGCGATTATCCTACGCTTGGCCTCAGTACAAGGACAAGGGTCCAAGGGCGAAGAGTCAGGTTCCAGTGATATAAGGATGAGTTATTGGAAGTCAAGGACGGCCACCTTTCTTCTTGCTGGATGAAGAGAAATGCAAATGCTCTCATATTCAAAGGAAAAGCCATGATCGATGCCTCGCCCTACTAACTCCATATCCTCCTCCTCCCCACATAAATAGAGAAAAGATTCCCAATAATTCATAGAAATCACATAGAAGAATGAGAATGAGCGAAATTCCATTCCCAATTCTTTAGTAATAGAGGATGAATGAATTATGAGATTTCTAAATGTATGATTTGACTTCTTGCTTTCTCTATTGATTCGGAGAAATGGAAGGCCAGCGCAAGCCTTTCAAAAGGCTGGTAAAGGTATGCTTAGTAGAAAGGAGAACTTCAAGATAGATCAAGCTAGAACTATCTAACTCGGAATTGAGTAGTTCAATTTTTTGAATCAATTACGTAATTTCTTTTTCTTTGATTTCATGTGAGTTAATGAATTGAGAATGAAACCTATGAATTTTTGTAATCAACGACCTTGTTAGCTCAAATTCAGAAAAAGCTAGGGCTCGACTGATAAGGAGAGCAAACCACTTTGTAGCAACTTTTCATGAAAAAGATGTAAAAATTTCTCTATTTTCGTGAAATATCAAGATGAGAAAAAGTCAGATGACGAAGGATTTTTTTCTCTATTTTCGTTCAATAGAAAGATGAGAAAAAGTCCTATAAAAAAGGTCAAAAAAGCTTGGTCCTTCGGACGGGAAAAGTCAATAAAAGAAAAGAAGCTCATTAACGAGAATGAAAGAAGAATTATTCTTTCATAACCTGGACTCAAATCCAAGAATCCCATAAAATGCAAGGGCTCGACTGATAAGGAGAGCAAACCACTTTGTAGCAACTTTGAAAGTCAAATGCCTGATTTTGAACTCTATTTTCGTTAAATAGAAAGATGAGAAAAAGTCAGATGACGAAGGATTTTTTTATCTATTTTCGTTCAATAGAAAGATTCGAAAAAGTCCTATAAAAAAGGTCAAAAAAGCTTGGTCCTTCGGACGGGAAAACGCAATTCAAGAATCAAGCCTATCAAAGAAATTCACATAGTTTGATTCTAGTTCTAGTTTCTGGTCCGGATAAAGAGAGGAGAAAGAAAGGTTGAAGCGCTACGTGGATCACTGACTTCATCTTCTCATTCACGTCCAATTCAACCAAAGAAAACCAAAGAAAACCAACCATAAGCTGACTATAATACGGGGTCAGGGAAATACTACCAGAAGTGGGGGAAGTGGGGTTAAACCAGACAAAGAGTTCACCTAAAATACACCCAGAAACTATGTGAACCCAATAAACCAATAACCCACAAACACTCTGGACCATAAACTATATCTAAAAGACCACAATCAGACTGTGAACCAAAAAACAAGAAAATGATACCAATCAAAGGCTGACAAAACCCTGCAAGAAAAGCTACTGAGGATTCTTCAACGGATGCCTCAGGTCTCACCTTGATCCTCTCCCGCCTTTATGTACTTCTATGAATGAAAAAAGTCTTGATATTCTCACCTAGGAGTGGGGTGTCGCGAGCCTTGATCCTCGTTCTACGGAAGAAAGAAAGTAGCTCCCGGTCGATTGCTTATATATAGATGAAAGAGGGCGAGACCATATCTCTGATTATACTGAGTTGAGAGGTTAGCTATCACACCTATCTTTTTCCAGCAGAAAGGAGGGGTCAGCTAACGAGGTCAAATGAGATCTTGAGGCAGACAGGTACCTGAAAGCAGAGGCAGTGGCTCTTGTAGTCCTTGGGGTCAGTCTTTGTTTTTGCTTTTGTGCAGTAGCGATTCTTTCTAAGCTGAGATTAGATCATCAGCCCATTTCATGGTAAGGAGAAGAAGAATCCGAAGTCACTTTAATCAAAACGCACTATTGTGTGAAAGGCACAGCGCACACGCTCTCCCCAGCACAAGTGGGACAAAGGGCGAGACCAAAGGATCAGAGTTCCAGACCACCCCCCTGAGATCTATAGATTAGATAAGTGAGTGAGTGAGTGAGTGAGTGAGTGATTCATAGTTTCATCATTCACTCACTCACTCACGAGACTCATAGGGAAGAGGAAGAAATGCTCCAGTCCGCGCGCCACCTCTTTCATCCGTCTCAGTTGCTCTCGTTCTTGCCCTTGTTATTGATAGGCCTTCCGTGAAGTGAGAATTTCGGAATGAGAGCTAGAGGGAGCTCGGAAGCTTCTTTCAGGGTCGGACTCATCAGTCAGAAAAGAAAGAGCAGCAGAATTGGGAGAGCACCTTTCCAGGAGAAGACAGCCTGATTATGCAGAATCAGGCAGCAGATATACCGAAATACGGGGCTCAGAGGATCGGGGCTCGCTTTCTTGGAGTCAGAAGAAGCGCTCCTCTCAAGGCGCGTAATTGAAGGCTGAAATTTCGTGCACTCGATGAAATTGAGTCGCTGGGTGGGGCATTTCATTCATTTCCCTATTTCTTTATGGATCCTACATCAGAAGGTCCCGCGGGAATTCAACTACCACGGACCTAATTAAGCTAGGGAGGACCAGGCGCTCTTGGTCTTGAATATCAAGAAAATCAAGGCTTCTTTCGATCCATAAATCAGGCAATGTGAGGATCGATCTCACCACGGATTGATTCAACCCTAAGACAATCATTTTCCCACAGAGAGAATTCAAAGTCAGACTCCGAAAACATCCAGCAACGGATCTCTAGACGGAATGGAATCTCAGAATTCCCTACCCGAAGGGAAGGGGTTGACGCTTTCCCTGGATGAGGCTTCTTCCTCGACCCGATCTTGACAGAAGAGCATATTCAGACCTCACCTTGACTTTAGAGTTCGACTCCTCGCCCTATTCTTCTTTGAAATGCCCCAGTCCACTAATGAAACTACCACGGACCGGTACGTACCATGCCTGATTTGTCTTTTTCTTCTTCGATCATTCTTTGATCCTTCGCGCATTCTCTTTATCAGAGGGGAGATGTCATTGACACTTCGACTTCAGAGGAGCGATGTTCATATCTGGGGAGACCAATAAGAAATGGGGAGTTTCAAGCCAAGAGATGATACAAGAACTACAACTGACTCCCTAAAGTCTCGGCTTTGTCCGTCTTCCGTGGGTCCAGTTACTTCGGGATCTGGAATGGGACATTTTTGGACCAGGATTGAGAGTGAAAAGTGAGGAAATTAGCCTTTCTTTCTCATGATCTTACCGATCGATCGATGACACATACTCAACTGAAAAAGCAAGAGGCAAGAGAAAAGACCTCTACCTCGGACGCAAGATCAACTTCTGAGAGCACAAGGGGCGAGCTTTCCCTTCCTTTTCTCACTTCTGTCTGGGGGCAATTCAAAGAAGACAAATCAGGCATGGTACCTCCAAAAGACTATAAGCCACTCACTCCTGTTGCCGAATCGAGCGAGCGGGCGGCTTCCTTCCTCTTATCTGGACATCTTTCTTGCTTGAGAGTTTGCTATAGATTTGCCCTTTGTCTTGGGAGCACCCTTTCTCACTGATCCCACTAGGGGCCTCGTCTACTCTTTTGATGGTCTGTCTCGCTGACCCTAGCTCCCTATCCCTCCTGTAAAGCGACCTTTGACTAGTTTGAATGTGAAAATGCACTCTTTTCCGCGGTTCTTTTCTTTCCCTTGGAATCTCAAATCAGAGTAGTCAATGGGGACATTTCAGCCTTTTCATTCATTTCCACTTTGAGGCTGGCCGATCTCATCTAAAATGGAAATCTGAAAGCTCTTCGCAGCGCGCCTCCCATTTAGTGATTGAGTAGGGCCAGTGATTGAGGCCTTCCTTTCCCTTCTCCTTCGCGGATTCCTCTCTCTTTTGGGAGTTTTTCCCTCGTGGTAGACGAGCCTCAGACTCTTTCTTGCTTGTACCGCGGAGTGGGCAGTCGCGCCTGTCCCGCCAACCTTCTTTTTTCTTCCTGAGTCCGCCTTCTTTCACTCTTTCCGTACTTCTTTGATTAAGGAAGTTGTGGGCCGTGCTCTCTTGGTTCTAAGTCTGACTCCCCATGAAAGGAGAGCTTCTAACTTCTTCCCTGGACCTAGCCCTTCCCTTGCCCAGCTGGGTGAAGGCACTTGAGGTGAAGTCCTACATTCGTTTAGGAAGCGTGAATAGGGAAGAAGGAAGAGCTGTGTAACCTGGATCGGCGCAGAGGGGCGAAGAGACTCGACCGTAGGGAGAGGGGCGAAGATCAGGGGGATATTTGCCTTATGCTCCCGTGCCCCCTTTGTAGGTTTTTTTTGCATGGTTTTCTTTCTTCACTATATTTCTCGAAAGTGACTCAATTAGGGATTTGACCCTGAGTCACAAACCGGGTCAATCAAGTCAATCAAAGGCGCTGGGCACCCTTCGGTCTCTTTATTCTGGACTCCTTTGAGTCGAGTCACTTCGTCCCTCTGAGCTATCCTTTCTGGTCGCACCTCTAGGTCTTTTGTTCCCCTGCGAGAAAGAAGGTTCTTGCATCCGTTGATTCAGTGCTTTCATGCCTCATCCCTGATTCTTGATAAGCTAATTTGCGTATATGAGATTCACGAGTGGAATACGGGATTCTTTCTCAATCCTACAATCCCACGGAGCGTAGAGCACG